>NW_027506874.1:2717911-2842911 GCF_052324685.1 Brachyhypopomus gauderio | reverse complement strand
AATGGTTGCCCACCGGCAGCCGCGTGCGCGCTTCTTCCTCGGCCGTAGGAGTATTGCGGGGCCCCTGGAGGACCAGGATCGGGGTGATCGAGAGGCAGGGAGGCCGCAGCCTACGGGGAGACGAGCTCCACAGCGAAACCTAACACGGAGCGTGTGACCCCTCTCTCTAGCCGGGGAGCTAGAGGACCGGGACGCGTCTGAATTTAGGAAGACGGAGGTGACCAGGGCCACCTTCGAACCTCCAACCGCGGTCTTGCCCATTACAGGCACAGTCCGAATGATGGGAATAGCGACCCTCAGACAGGCGTAGCCCTGGGATGAACCCAGGGCCGCAATGTGCGTTCGAAGTGTCGATGATCAATGTGTCCTGCAATTCACATTAGTTCTCGCAGCTGGCTGCGTTCTTCATCGACGCACGAGCCGAGTGATCCACCGCTAAGAGTTGTACTCTTGGTTTTTTCGTGAGAGGCACCAAACATGATAAATGGTTTTTACCATTTTTCAAGTGACGGGCGCCCCGCCGTAGTGCCTGACCCGAGGGACAGGCACCCGAGCACGGGGTCTTTAAACCCGCAGCCCTCTGCGGGCCCCCTTCACACTCGGCACCCGCCCTGTCCGTCTCGGAGGACTGGGTGAGCACGCGTAGCAACGGGGTGTTGGAAAGGGGTGTGTGAATACTGAAGGACCCAGAGGCCTACCTCGTCACCGCCCGCCATGCTCCCAGGAAGGGAGGAGCACTCGTAGCGCTGCCCGAGGTGAGCTTGGGAGCTACAGCACACAGTGAACCCCTCTCCTCACCCGCCGCCCGCCATGTCCACCCCTCCCTGCGGAGAGGAGCACGCGTAGCACCGGGGTGTGGAGGGTGTGAAGACTAAAGCCACCAGGGGGACCACCCAGTCAGCGTCCGCCATGTCTCCAGTACAGGAGAGCACTCGTAGCGCTGCCTGAGGCGGGGTTGATGAGCTAGAGTCCACACGTGGCCCTCCCCATCACCGCCCGCCATGCCTCCGGTAAGGGAGAGCACTCGTAGCGCTGTATGGGGTTGGTTCGAAGACTAGTAGGTACCCGTCACCCGACGAAAAATGGAAGGCAACGGCCACACACGCGCAACCGCTTTGACGACGTCTGAGCCCAGGAAGACAAAGGTGGCGTGAGCCTCCTGCGAACCTCCCAACGCGGGTCTGGTCCTTTACGGGCACAGTCCCGATTTATAGCAACAGACGTAGGGTGCGTGGTGGTGCCGTGAGCCTGAGGTCACCGAATGTGGAAAACCCCACGCACGCCGACAGAGAGAGAGGGCCTCGCGGCCCAGACTCACGCCATTGTGCGTGTGGAAACCGGCCGTAACCGTGTTTTTTAGCGCTTCGCACGAGCCAGAGAGTACCGAGGAGGTGCGCTCGAGATGGGGGGCTGTTTGGAGAGAACAGACCAGCTTGCGCCATCGCTGTTCAGGCGTTAAACATATGATGATCTCCAGTCCGGTACCGAAGCGCACAACCCTTTCCCCAGAGGCCCGAGGAGACGCACAGAGGCTGGGAGGAGGCGCGCCGGGCGGCGCTACCCGTTAATGATCCTTCCGCAGGTTCACCTACGGAAACCTTGTTACGACTTTTACTTCCTCTAGATGATCAAGTTTGATCGACTTCTCAGCACTACACCAAGGCCCACGAGGGGTCCCGGTGCGGCCGATCCGAGGACCTCACTAAACCATCCGATCGGTAGTAGCGACGGGCGGTGTGTACAAAGGGCAGGGACTTAATCAACGCGAGCTTGTGACTCACGCTTACTGGGAATTCCTCGTTCATGGGGAATAATTGCAATCCCCAGTCCCAATCACGATTGGGTTTCAGCGGATTACCCGCGCCTCTCGGCGAAGGGTAGGCACATGCTGAGCCAACCATTGTGGCGCGCGTGCAGCCCCGGACATCTAAGGGCATCACAGACCTGTTATTGCTCCATCTCGTGTGGCTGAACGCCACTTGTCCCTCTAAGAAGTTGATGCAGACCACGGAGGGCCGCATAACTAGTTAGCATGCCGGAGTCTCGTTCGTTATCGGAATTAACCAGACAAATCGCTCCACCAACTAAGAACGGCCATGCACCACCACCCACAGAATCGAGAAAGAGCCATCAATCTGTCAATCCTTTCCGTGTCCGGGCCGGGTGAGGTTTCCCGTGTTGAGTCAAATTAAGCCGCAGGCTCCACTCCTGGTGGTGCCCTTCCGTCAATTCCTTTAAGTTTCAGCTTTGCAACCATACTCCCCCCGGAACCCAAAGACTCGTGGTTTCCCGCACGCTGCCCGGCGGGTCATGGGAATAACGCCGCCGGATCGCGGGTTGGCATAGTTTACGGTCGGAACTACGACGGTATCTGATCGTCTTCGAACCTCCGACTTTCGTTCTTGATTAATGAAAACATTCTTGGCAAATGCTTTCGCTTTCGTCCGTCTTGCGCCGGTCCAAGAATTTCACCTCTAGCGGCGCAATACGAATGCCCCCGGCCGTCCCTCTTAATCATGGCCCTGGTTCCGGAAACCCACAAAATAGAACCGGAGTCCTATTCCATTATTCCTAGCTCAGGTATTCGGGCGAGTAGCGGCCCGCTTTGAACACTCTAATTTTTTCAAAGTAAACGCTCCGGACCCCGACCGGACACCCAGCCAAGGGCATCCGAGGGGCACCGGGAGGCAGGGTCTGGGACAGGCGGTGGCTCGCCTCGCGGCGGACCGTCAGCCCACTCCCGAAATCCAACTACGAGCTTTTTAACTGCAGCAACTTTAATATACGCTATTGGAGCTGGAATTACCGCGGCTGCTGGCACCAGACTTGCCCTCCAATGGGTCCTCACCCATGGGTTTAGGATACGCTCATTCCGATTACAGGGCCTCGAAAGAGACCTGTATCGTTATTTTTCGTCACTACCTCCCCGTGTCGGGAATGGGTAATTTGCGCGCCTGCTGCCTTCCTTGGATGTGGTAGCCGTTTCTCAGGCTCCCTCTCCGGAATCGAACCCTGATTCCCCGTTACCCGTGGTCACCATGGTAGGCGACTATAGTACCATCGAAAGTTGATAGGGCAGACATTCGAATGAGACGTCGCCGCCGCGGAGGGCGCGCGATCGGCCCGAGGTTATCTAGAGTCACCAAAGCGGCCGGGGGGCCCGCGCCCCGCCGGATGGGTTTTGGATCTGATAAATGCACGCATCCCCCAGAGGGGTCAGCGCTCGTTTGCATGTATTAGCTCTAGAATTACCACAGTTATCCGAGTAACGTGTGGAGCGATCAAAGGAACCATGACTGATTTAATGAGCCATTCGCAGTTTCACTGTACCGGCCGTGTGTACTTAGACCTGCATGGCTTAATCTTTGAGACAAGCATATGTTACTGGCAGGATCAACCAGGTAGCTGCACCGCGGTGGTGAAAGGGACACCAGCTAACGTCGCGGCCACCTCGGCGTGCTCCATCCCCCGGGCAGGGTCAGGGGCCCACCTCGGTACCGGACGCCCACCATCGGTGCAGCAGGGGTGCGCCGTCAGCGTGGGGGAGAGAGCCCTCGTCAGCTCCCAGCACGCGCGCGCGCTACTGTGGGACGTAACCGAGAAATGAGTGATTCCGTGACCAGGCGGGGTGAGGCCAAGCATGTGTTGAACTAACCCGATCCACTGCTGGCTCTCACCCGTACACCATGGACGCCGATAGCGGACACCTGTGTAGACAGACCGGCCTTCAACGCTTCCCTCAGACGGTTCCGGGTGAGGATCGTGTCTTTTCAGACCGAGGCCCCCCCATAGAGGCATGCCCGCTGGTTTGGGGAGGAACTACCCGGGCGGCACAGAAGGCTTCAACCCTAGGCCCAACCCAAGGCCTGTGTCTCGGTCATCATGATCATACCGAGGCTGCCGACCTCCCATCCTGAAGGAGCGCACACACCTCATGGGAGAGTTTTTGATAGGTATGTCATGTTGAGGCTGCCGTCCTCAATGAGCGCAGTCACCCCTTTTGTACAGCTTTCGTTGGTGAACGATCATACCCGAGAGGCTGCCGACCTACCCGTCCTGAAGGAGCGCATCCACCTCTCGCCCTATTCCTGTACCTAGGTATGTCGCACCGAGGTTGCGGCTCTGAGCAATATATAGGATATGAGCTCGCACCTCATTGTACATTGCGCATTGGTTTGACCGTGTGTCTTTCTTATGACAGGGAGAAACCTTAAGTGGTAACCCGAGAGCCTAACCCCTGGCGGGCATCGTATGCCAATAGATCGGGAGAGCTCCGAACGCCCTCGAGATTGACGCTCTCCCTAAAAACCTGCTGGTAGGTTTTTGCAATCCACCGTACGCGTTTTCCTCCACGGCCGGGGAGGTTCTCGCCAGCCATGCCCGCCAAGGCAAATCTTCCCTCGGACACACCTCGGACGCTCGACCCCTGAAAAGGCCTGGCTGAACCAAGTGATGGTCGATGCTACTGGTATAACTGAAAAACCCCTGGCGGACTTGGGTTCGGATAACGGTCTTAGAGCGCACCTAGGTACTGTGCCATTGGATCCGGTAAGGCCAGCCGAAACCAGCATCTTCCGGGCTTGCGCACAGCACCCTCCGGATACGCACAGGCCGAGGTAGAGCATGTGAGGCTGGTGCCTGGAGGTCGGCGAGACCTCCAGTGTTAGGGGGGTCACCACTCCACCCCTAACCGGTGAAAGTGTTAGAGTCAGGCTAATGTTACCTTCACGCACCGCCTTGCATCCAGGCCTTATGAATGGGATAACCATTATAAGGTTAGGATGAACTCAAGAGACATGCTCTCCTATATACCTGCTGGTAGGTGTTTGCAATGCACCGTATGCGTTTTCCTCCATGGCCGGGGAGGTACTCGCCAGCCATGCCCGCCAAGGCAAATCTTCCCTCGGACACACCTCGGACGCTCGACCCCCGAAAAGGCCTGGCTGATCAAAGTGATGGTCGATGCTACTGGTATAACAGAAAAACCCCTGGCGGACTTGGGTTCGGATAACGGTCTTAGAGCGCACCTAGGTACTGTGCCATTGGATCCGGTAAGGCCAGCCGAAACCAGCATCTTCCGGGCTTGCGCACAGCACCCTCCGGATACGCACAGGCCGAGGTGGAGCATGCAGGCTGGAGGTTGGACAGACCTCCATAAGGGGGGTCACCACTCTTACACCCATGCCCAGCAGTGGCATTTCGGTCGGGCGCAAGCAGTGGTTCGAAGGCCTGAGAGACACGGATGTCTTTGACCTCCATCAGCAGGGGTCACTTATCCCTCCCCTTAAGCCGTCAAGGTGCATTAGAGTCGGGCTAGTTCACCTTAACGCACTGCCTTTCTTCTGATCCTTATTATGGTACAATCATATAAGGCTCAGAAAGCATGCTCCCCTATATACCTGCTGGTAGGTGTTTGCATTACACCGTTAGCGCATTCCTCCAGGGTCGGGGAGATGCCAGACAGCCATGCCCGCCAAGGCAAATCTTCCCTCGGACACACCTCTGAGACTCGATTGCCGAAAGGGCATGGCTGATTCAATAAGTGGTTCGTGGCAATGGTATAACACCTACCATTCTCAAACACATGGGGGGGGTTTACGGCCTTAGAGCGCACCTAGGTACTATGCCATTGGATCCGGTAAGGCCAGCCGAAACCAGCATCTTCCGGGCTTGCGCATAGCACCCTCCGGATACGCACAGGTCGAAATACATTACGTGAGGATGGAGGTAGGACGACCTCCATAAGGGGGAGCATCACGCCTCCACCCTTGCCCAGCGTGGGCACTTTGCTCGGGCACAGCCCGTGTCATTTAAAGGCCTGGATCTTTTCAGACCTCCGGGGGGGGCCTCACTCCCCCCCTACTTTGCTCAGAGGGAGCCTCTTACTCGGATAAAGTGATATAGTGTCTGCCATTGCAGGCCTGGATCATCTGTGACTTCCAGGGAGAGGCCTCTCAACTCCTCTCTTAAGCCGAAGCGTGCACTTTAAACGGATAAAGTGTGTGGCATTACATGCCTTTAAGCCTGGAACCTTTCTGACATCCACATATAGGGCCCTCATGCTTAATCATAAGCCCAACATGTACACTTTAATCGGATAAAGTGTGTGACATTACATGCTTTCATGCATGGAGCCTTTCTGACATCCACACATAGGGCCCTCATGCTTAATCATAAGCCCAACATGTACACTTTAATCGGATAAAGTGTGTGACATTACATGCTTTCATGCATGGAGCCTTTCTGACATCCACACATAGGGCCCTCATGCTTAATCATAAGCCCAAATGTGCACTTTAATCGGATAAAGTGTGTGACATTACATGCTTTCATGCATGGAGCCTTTCTGACATCCACAGAGAGGCCCCTCATCCTCTCTCATAAGCCCAAGAGTGTCATTTAGTCGGATAAATTGTGTGGCATTACATGCCTTTATTCCTGGATCCTTCCTCACATCCAGAGAGAGGCATACCAACCTACTCTCATAAGCCCAAAAGTGCACTTTATTCGGATAAAGTGTGCAAAATTCCATGCATGGATCATTTGTGAGATCCATAAAGAGGCCTCTCAAATCCTCTAAAATGCCCAGGGAGTGACCTTTGGTCGGGCAAAGCGTGCGCCATAATCCTTGTCTTCATTTATGGTATACCATATATGTGGCTTTCAGAAGACCCTCTCCCCTATATACCTGATGGTAGGTGTTTGCATATCACCCATTCATAAAATCATCCAGACAGGGGGAATGAGATGCATGTCCGTCTGGGTGCACATTCGGCGGGCACTGTCAGAGGATCGAGGCCTCTGGATGATCCACCCCTTGGTCAAAATTGGAACATAGTGCGATTTTTGAACACAAAATCATACGTATGGTATAACATTTTTATCGACATAGAATTATTTTCGCCGAAAACTGACGCCTATGGTATACCAAATGAAGCGACATAGAATATTTTCCACTTGAAAACTTCGTGCTGCTGGTATATTTATGGACTTTGTGCATATTCTGAAGATTACTACTTGTATATGGTCTAACTCAGGAAGGGAAATAGACTAATTTCCAACAAAAACCTCATGCTACTGGTAAATTTAAGGACTCTGTGCATTGCCTGAAGATTACTACTTGTATAAGGTATAACTCAGGAAGGGAAATAGACTAATTTCCAACAAAAACCTCATGCTACTGGTATATTTAAGGACTCTGTGCATTGCCTGATATGACACTTCAGAGTCAATTTACACCTATTTCTAAGCAAAATAGAAAAAAAAACTGACAATTTTTCTTGATCCTGGGGATGTACCCGAGCTAAAGAGCATGTTTTTCGGACACTTTTATGCTTTTTTCCCTTAAAGCCACCACCTGGCAATGTTATAGCATTGGACTCTGTGCATTTCCTGAAGAAAATATCTTGTGTATGGTCTAACAAAGTAAGGGACATAGACTAATTCACTCATAAAACTCCATGCTTCTGGTATATTTATGGACTTTGTGCAAATTCTGACTTGAAAACCTCCACATGATGTTGGTATAATAACTTTACCTCATGCCCAGATGAGTGCACCTTCATTGGACACTCCAAGTGGACAGATGTGTCTGGAGGAGCCACCCAGTGGCAAATGCGTATGGTATAACAGAAAAAATGGACTTAGTGCATTTTCTGATCAGACACTTCAGACTGGATTTACACCTATTTCTAAGCAAGATAGAGAAAAAAACTGACAATTTTTCTTGATCCTGGGGATGTACCTGAGCTAAAGAGCATGTTTTTTGGACACTTTTATGCTTTTTTCACTAAAAGCCACCACCTGCTGCTGGTATATTTAAGGACTCTGTGCATTGCCTGAAGATTACTACTTGTATATGGTCTAACTCAGGAAGGGAAATAGACTAATTTCCAACAAAAACCTCATGCTACTGGTAAATTTAAGGACTCTGTGCATTGCCTGAAGATTACTACTTGTATATGGTCTAACTCAGGAAGGGAAATAGACTAATTTCCAACAAAAACCTCATGCTACTGGTAAATTTAAGGACTCTGTGCATTGCCTGAAGATTACTACTTGTATATGGTCTAACTCAGGAAGGGAAATAGACTAATTTCCAACAAAAACCTCATGCTACTGGTAAATTTAAGGACTCTGTGCATTGCCTGAAGATTACTACTTGTATATGGTCTAACTCAGGAAGGGAAATAGACTAATTTCCAACAAAAACCTCATGCTACTGGTATATTTAAGGACTCTGTGCATTGCCTGATATGACACTTCAGAGTCAATTTACACCTATTTCTAAGCAAGATAGAAAAAAAAACTGACAATTTTTCTTGATCCTGGGGATGTACCCGAGCTAAAGAGCATGTTTTTCGGACACTTTTATGCTTTTTTCCCTTAAAGCCACCACCTGGCAATGTTATAGCATTGGACTCTGTGCATTTCCTGAAGAAAATATCTTGTGTATGGTCTAACAAAGTAAGGGACATAGACTAATTCACTCATAAAACTCCATGCTTCTGGTATATTTATGGACTTTGTGCAAATTCTGACTTGAAAACCTCCACATGATGTTGGTATAATAACTTTACCTCATGCCCAGATGAGTGCACCTTCATCGGACACTTCAACTAGGCTGAGGTGTCTGGAGGAGCCACCCAGTGGCACGTACATATGGTATAACAGAAAAAAAACGATGGAGTACCGGTGACATCTTGTGGACTTTAAGAGTCAATGCGCCTTCCAAATAAGATTAAACTGTGCACTTTTTTTCTAACAGCATTTAACCATGGTATAATTTAAACTAAACTCTCCTCTTTTATTCTAAGTTCATTTGGCCATGGTATATTTTATTTAAAATGGCCTTTTTTACTCAAAGTGTCTTTTCTACTGGTATATTTTATTTAAAATGGCCTTTTCAATTATGCCGGTACGTTCTCAGCCCACGCAATCAGCAATGATTGGTCTCACCTGTTGCTGATTCTTTTCAATTATGCCGGTACGTTCTCAGCCCACGCAATCAGCAATGATTGGTCTCACCTGTTGCCATGGCTTTTTAAGGAACTCTGGTATATTTAATTTAAAAAGGCCTCTTTTTTAGTCTAAGTGTCTATGCCTCTGGTATATTTAATTTAAAAAGGCCTCTATTTTATTCTAAGTGTCTATGCCTCTGGTATATTTAATTTAAAAAGGCCTCTATTTTATTCTAAGTGTCTATGCCTCTGGTATATTTAATTTAAAAAGGCCTCTATTTTATTCTAAGTGTCTATGCCTCTGGTATATTTAATTTAAAAAGGCCTCTATTTTATTCTAAGTGTCTATGCCTCTGGTATATTTAATTTAAAAAGGCCTCTATTTTTTTCTAAGTGTCTATGCCTCTGGTATATTTAATTTAAAAAGGCCTCTATTTTTTTCTAAGTGTCTATGCCTCTGGTATATTTAATTTAAAAAGGCCTCTATTTTTTTCTAAGTGTCTATGCCTCTGGTATATTTAATTTAAAAAGGCCTCTTTTTTAGTCTAAGTGTCTATGCCTCTGGTATATTTAATTTAAAAAGGCCTCTATTTTTTTCTAAGTGTCTATGCCTCTGGTATATTTAATTTAAAAAGGCCTCTTTTTTAGTCTAAGTGTCTATGCCTCTGGTATATTTAATTTAAAAAGGCCTCTATTTTTTTCTAAGTGTCTATGCCTCTGGTATATTTAATTTAAAAAGGCCTCTTTTTTAGTCTAAGTGTCTATGCCTCTGGTATATTTAATTTAAAAAGGCCTCTATTTTTTTCTAAGTGTCTATGCCTCTGGTATATTTAATTTAAAAAGGCCTCTATTTTTTTCTAAGTGTCTATGCCTCTGGTATATTTAATTTAAAAAGGCCTCTTTTTTAGTCTAAGTGTCTATGCCTCTGGTATATTTAATTTAAAAAGGCCTCTATTTTTTTCTAAGTGTCTATGCCTCTGGTATATTTAATTTAAAAAGGCCTCTTTTTTATTCTAAGTGTCTATGCTGCTGGTATATCCTCGGACTTTGAAATATTTCAACCTCGCCTAACCCTCAAATAGGGATGGTCGGAATACGGAACACGCAATACGCAATGTGCAATCCCAGCGCGACCTACTGCTTAGGGATGGCTGCAATACGGAACACGCAATGCGCAATACGCAATGAGCAATCCCAGCGCGACCTACTGCTTAGGGATGGCTGCAATACGGAACACGCAATACGCAATGAGCAATCCCAGCGCGACCTACTGCTTAGGGATGGCTGCAATACGGAACACGCAATGCGCAATGTGGAATGTGCCTTTCCCGCCCTCTTGATTAGGGACCAGGTGTGTTCTATTAAGGAAGCTTAATAACTTTACCTCATGCCCAGATGAGTGCACCTTCATTGGACACTCCAAGTGGACAGATGTGTCTGGAGGAGCCACCCAGTGGCAAATGCGTATGGTATAACAGAAAAAATGGACTTAGTGCATTTTCTGATCAGACACTTCAGACTGGATTTACACCTATTTCTAAGCAAGATAGAGAAAAAAACTGACAATTTTTCTTGATCCTGGGGATGTACCTGAGCTAAAGAGCATGTTTTTTGGACACTTTTATGCTTTTTTCACTAAAAGCCACCACCTGCTGCTGGTATATTTAAGGACTCTGTGCATTGCCTGAAGATTACTACTTGTATATGGTCTAACTCAGGAAGGGAAATAGACTAATTTCCAACAAAAACCTCATGCTACTGGTAAATTTAAGGACTCTGTGCATTGCCTGAAGATTACTACTTGTATATGGTCTAACTCAGGAAGGGAAATAGACTAATTTCCAACAAAAACCTCATGCTACTGGTAAATTTAAGGACTCTGTGCATTGCCTGAAGATTACTACTTGTATATGGTCTAACTCAGGAAGGGAAATAGACTAATTTCCAACAAAAACCTCATGCTACTGGTAAATTTAAGGACTCTGTGCATTGCCTGAAGATTACTACTTGTATAAGGTATAACTCAGGAAGGGAAATAGACTAATTTCCAACAAAAACCTCATGCTACTGGTATATTTAAGGACTCTGTGCATTGCCTGATATGACACTTCAGAGTCAATTTACACCTATTTCTAAGCAAGATAGAAAAAAAAACTGACAATTTTTCTTGATCCTGGGGATGTACCCGAGCTAAAGAGCATGTTTTTCGGACACTTTTATGCTTTTTTCCCTTAAAGCCACCACCTGGCAATGTTATAGCATTGGACTCTGTGCATTTCCTGAAGAAAATATCTTGTGTATGGTCTAACAAAGTAAGGGACATAGACTAATTCACTCATAAAACTCCATGCTTCTGGTATATTTAGGGACTTTGTGCAATTTCTGACTTGAAAACCTCCACATGATGTTGGTATAATAACTTTACCTCATGCCCAGATGAGTGCACCTTCATCGGACACTTCAACTAGGCTGAGGTGTCTGGAGGGTCCACCCAGTGGCACGTACATATGGTATAACAGAAAAAAAACGATGGAGTACCGGTGACATCTTGTGGACTTTAAGAGTCAATGCGCCTTCCAAATAAGATTAAACTGTGCACTTTTTTTCTAACAGCATTTAACCATGGTATAATTTAAACTAAACTCTCCTCTTTTATTCTAAGTTCATTTGGCCATGGTATATTTTATTTAAAATGGCCTTTTTTACTCAAAGTGTCTTTTCTACTGGTATATTTAATTTAAAAAGGCCTCTATTTTATTCTAAGTGTCTATGCCTCTGGTATATTTTATTTAAAAAGGCCTCTTTTTTATTCTAAGTGTCTATGCCTCTGGTATATTTAATTTAAAAAGGTCTCTATTTTATTCTAAGTGTCTATGCTACTGGTATATTTTATTTAAAACGGCCTCTATTTTAGTCTAAGTGTCTATGCCTCTGGTATATTTAATTTAAAAAGGCCTCTATTTTAGTCTAAGTGTCTATGCCTCTGGTATATTTAATTTAAAAAGGCCTCTATTTTATTCTAAGTGTCTATGCCTCTGGTATATTTAATTTAAAAAGGCCTCTATTTTAGTCTAAGTGTCTATGCCTCTGGTATATTTAATTTAAAAAGGTCTCTATTTTATTCTAAGTGTCTATGCTACTGGTATATTTTATTTAAAACGGCCTCTATTTTAGTCTAAGTGTCTATGCCTCTGGTATATTTAATTTAAAAAGGCCTCTATTTTAGTCTAAGTGTCTATGCCTCTGGTATATTTAATTTAAAAAGGCCTCTATTTTATTCTAAGTGTCTATGCCTCTGGTATATTTTATTTAAAAAGGCCTCTATTTTTTTCTAAGTGTCTATGCCTCTGGTATATTTAATTTAAAAAGGCCTCTATTTTATTCTAAGTGTCTATGCCTCTGGTATATTTAATTTAAAAAGGTCTCTATTTTATTCTAAGTGTCTATGCTACTGGTATATTTTATTTAAAACGGCCTCTATTTTAGTCTAAGTGTCTATGCCTCTGGTATATTTAATTTAAAAAGGCCTCTATTTTATTCTAAGTGTCTATGCCTCTGGTATATTTAATTTAAAAAGGCCTCTATTTTATTCTAAGTGTCTATGCTACTGGTATATTTTATTTAAAACGGCCTCTTTTTTATTCTAAGTGTCTATGCTGCTGGTATATTCTTGGACTTTGAAAAATCTTAACAGCGCCTAACCCTAACCCTAACCCTAACCCTAACCCTAACCCTAACCCAAAATTGGAACTTAGAAAAAAAACGGGGGTTGAATGGACTTCCATAGCTACCCCTCCGAGTCAAAAATCTTCCCCCAAAAAGGTGCACCCTAGCCCCGCAACCTGATACCACTTTCACCGCTATGTGTAAGACACCTTCATGATAAGGACCCTAACCTAGGGGCCTCAAAGCTTGACCACGCCCCCAAAAAGGGCCCCCAGGGGCCCGGTGGGACCTCCGCTAGGTGGCGCTATCTCCATTGGATCCCATTCAAATATCATAAAAGTGTCTCTGAAGACACCTTCATGATAAAGACCCTAACCCGATGGGGCAACTTTGGGGTGGGGGTACCAGACTCTACCCCTGCCCCGAGGGGGTGCACTGTACCCCCGCAGAGCAAACCCCGTGGTCCTACCCCCCCCAGGGCCCGAGATATGACCCCGAGTTTGATCTCCACCAGGGGGCGCAATAGACAAGGAGCCCTGCCCATTGAAACCCATTCATACCACTTTGACAATAGTGAAAAACTAGTGTAAGACACTTTAAAAATATAGACCCTAACCCGATGGGGCAACTTTGGGGTATGGGTCCAAGACTCTACCCCTGCCCCGAGGGGGTGCACCGTACCCCCGCACAGCGACCCCCATGGTCCTACCCCCCCCAGGGCCCGAGTTACGACCCCGAGTTGGATGTCCACCAGGGGGCGTCACACCCATTAAAGTCCCATATCATATAGGTGTCTTTGAAGACATCTTCATGATAAAGACCCTAACCCGGATGGAACTTGGAACCATCCTGGTCCCTGAGCTTAACCACGCCCCAAAGGAGGGCCCCCAGGGCCCCTTTCCAAGGCCCCCGCTAGGGGGCGCCAGAGGAACCGAAGCCCCCATTGAAACCCATTCATACCACTTTGACAATAGTGAAAAACTAGTGTAAGACTGTTTAAAAATATAGACCCTAACCCGATGGGGCAACTTTGGGGAGGGGGTATGAGACTCTACCCCTGCCCCGAGGGGGTGCACCATACCCCCGCAGAGTAAACCCCGTCGTCGTACCCCCCCCAGGGCCCGAGTTATGACCCCAAGTTTGAGCTCCACCAGGGGGCGCAATCGTCAAGGAGCCCCGCCCATTGAAACCCATTCATACCACTTTGACAATAGTGAAAAACTAGTGTAAGACTCTTTAAAAATATAGACCCTAACCCGATGGGGCAACTTTGGGGAGGGGGTCTGAGACTCTACCCCTGCCCCGAGGGGGTGCACCATACCCCCGCAGAGTAAACCCCGTCGTCGTACCCCCCCCAGGGCCCGAGTTATGACCCCAAGTTTGAGCTCCACCAGGGGGCGCAATAGTCAAGGAGCCCCGCCCATTGAAACCCATTCATACCACTTTGACAATAGTGAAAAACTAGTGTAAGACTCTTTAAAAATATAGACCCTAACCCGATGGGGCAACTTTGGGGAGGGGGTATGAGACTCTGGGGCTGCCCCGAGTGGGTCCCCAGGACCCCCGGGCAGTGACCCCCATGGTCGTGGCCCCTTCCTAGCCCGAGTTGTGAGCCCGAGACTGGGCAGACCTAGGTGGCGCTAGAGGGTGGGTGGACTTCCATACCCACCCCCTCCGAGCCAAAAATGTTCCCCCAAGAAGGTGCACCCTGGGCCCGCAAGCCGATACCACTTTCACCGCTATGGGAAGGACACCTTCATGATATTGGCCCTAACCAAAATTGGAACTTAGAAAAAAAACGGGGGTTGAACGGACTTCCATAGCTACCCCTCCGAGTCAAAAATCTTCCCCCAAAAAGGTGCACCCAAAGCCCGCAAGCCGATACCACTTTCACCGCTATGTGTAAGACACCTTCATGATAAGGACCCTAACCTAGGGGCCTCAAAGCTTGACCACGCCCCCAAAAAGGGCCCCCAGGGGCCCGGTGGGACCTCCTCTAGGTGGCGCAGTCCCCATTGGCCCCCATTCAAATATCATGAAGACGTCCCTGAAGACACCTTCATGATCAAGACCCTAACCCGAGATGTCGACTTTGAGGTGGGGGTCCGAGACTCTGGGGCTGCCCCGAGTGGGTCCCCAGGACCCCCGGGCAGTGACCCCCATGGTCCTAGCCCCTTCCTAGCCCGAGTTGTGAGCCCGAGACTGGGCAGCCCTAGGTGGCGCTATAGTGCAGGAGCTCCCGCCCATTGAAACCCATTCATACCACTTTGACAATATTGAAAAACTAGTGTAAGACTCTTTAAAAATATAGACCCTAACCCGATGGGGCAACTTTGGGGTGGGGGTCCCAGACTCTGGGGCTGCCCCGAGTGGGTCCCCAGGACCCCCCGGCAATGACCCCCATGGTCGTGGCCCCTTCCTAGCCCGAGTTGTGAGCCCGAGACTGGGCAGACCTAGGTGGCGCTAGAGGGTGGGTGGACTTCCATACCCACCCCCTCCGAGCCAAAAATGTTCCCCCAAGAAGGTGCACCCTGGGCCCGCAAGCCGATACCACTTTCACCGCTATGGGAAGGACACCTTCATGATATTGGCCCTAACCAAAATTGGAACTTAGAAAAAAAACGGGGGTTGAACGGACTTCCATAGCTACCCCTCCGAGTCAAAAATCTTCCCCCAAAAAGGTGCACCCAAAGCCCGCAAGCCGATACCACTTTCACCGCTATGTGTAAGACACCTTCATGATAAGGACCCTAACCTAGGGGCCTCAAAGCTTGACCACGCCCCCAAAAAGGGCCCCCAGGGGCCCGGTGGGACCTCCGCTAGGTGGCGCCATCTCCATTGGATCCCATTCAAATATCATAAAAGTGTCTCTGAAGACACCTTCATGATAAAGACCCTAACCCGATGGGGCAACTTTGAGGTGGGGGTACCAGACTCTACCCCTGCCCCGAGGGGGTGCACCATACCCCCGCAGAGCAAACCCCGTCGTCCTACCCCCCCCAGGGCCCGAGTTACGACCCCGAGTTGGATGTCCACCAGGGGGCGTCACACCCATTAAAATCCCATATCATATCGGTGTCTTTGAAGACACCTTCATGATAGGGACCCTAACCCAGATGGAACTTGGAACCATCCTGGTCCCTGAGCTTAACCACGCCCCAAAGGAGGGCCCCCAGGGCCCCTTTCCAAGGCCCCCGCTAGGGGGCGCCAGAGGAACCGAAGCCCCCATTGAAACCCATTCATACCACTTTGACAATAGTAAAAAACTAGTGTAAGACTCTTTAAAAATATAGACCCTAACCCGATGGGGCAACTTTGCGGAGGGGGTCCAAAACTCTACACCTGCCCCGAGGGGGTCCCGAGGACCCCCCCACAGCAACCCCCGTCGTCCTACCCCCTTCCTACCCCGAGTTATACCCCTTAGTTCAACCTGCCGCTAGGTGGCGCTATCTCCATTAGATTCCATTCATACCACTTTGCTAATAAGGGAAAGACACCTTCATGTTAGGGACCCTAACCCGGATGGAACTTGGAACCATCCTGGTCCCTGAGCTTAACCACGCCCCAAAGGAGGGCCCCCAGGGGCCCTTTCCAAGGCCCCCGCTAGGGGGCGCCAGAGGAACCGAAGCCCCCATTGAAACCCATTCATACCACTTTGACACTAGTGAAAAACTAGTGTAAGACTCTTTAAAAATATAGACCCTAACCCGATGGGGCAACTTTGGGGTGGGGGTCCCAGACTCTGGGGCTGCCCCGAGGAGGTCGGGAGGACCCCCCCGCAGCGACCCCCGTCGTCCTACCCCCTTCCTACCCCGAGTTATACCCCTTACTTCGAACGGCCACTATGTGGCGTAATAGTACTCAAAGACACTTTGGTGATACGAGAGTCCAAATACACGATCAAGACACTAACCCGATGCTAATTTTTTCTCACTGTTAGCAAGAAAAATTCAAATTTCGAAGGGCTCTCCAAGTCCAACCGCCGAACGCAGCCGCACCAAACTATAGATTCTCTTTCCCCCCCGCCCCGCGCCCGACATATCGAAGTCTCGGACCCCTGGCAACAACGGCATGGGCGTGGCCAAACGTTTAAAGTTTCAATTCAAGTCAATAGACACTTATTGTGGTGAAAAACGGCGCACGGCGGGCCGACCGCGGCGCCGAACGTCGCCGAACCGTAGAGTGTCGTTCGGGGCTATACCCCAATGGGGCCCGCCGAATTTCGGACCCCCGGCTCGAACAGGCGCGCACCCAGCAACTTTTCAAAGCCGAAAAACGTCCTGTGGGACTTAGAGGGTGTTAGAAGAGAGAAAACGCACGTTGAGGATTGCCGCCGGCCGACCGTGCGGCGCAGCGCCACCGAATCATAGATTCTCGATGGGCCGCCCGCCAGGACCGACATATCGAAGCCGCGGACCCCTGGGTCGAACGGCGTGGGCGTGGCTGGCGTTTCAAAATCGTATGCCAGTCAATGTAGGCCTAACAACCTAGGGTTAGGGTTGGCCGCGGGCCAACCGCCGCGCCGAAACGCACCGAATCGGAGAGTGTCGGTCGGGACCGTGCCCTGAAGAGGCTCACCGAGTTTCGTACCCCTACGTGCAAAGGGGGCCGAACGGCAGCTGAAAATGTGCTTTTTTTTAGGCCCGGGTCACACGGGTCAACCGCAACACGTTCGGGGTTCGGGCGGGGCAACCGTACGGCGTAGCCCCACCCGATTATAGATTATCGTCCGGTACCGAGCCACGACGGACATATCGAAGCCGCGGAGCCCTGGGTCGAACGGCTTGGGCGTGGCTGACGTTTAAAATTTGAATGGCAGGCAATGTAGACCTAATGGAGGAAAAAATGCAGTGGGCCAGGGGGCGCTGCGGGCCGACCGTCGGGCCGAGACGCGCCGAACCACAGAGTGTCGGTCGGGGCCATGCCCTGAAGGGGCTCACCGAGTTTCGTACCCCTACGCCAAAAGGGGGCCGAACGGCAGCCAAAAAAGGGCTTTTTTTTAGGCCCGGGTCGCAAAGGTCAGCTGCGACTCGTTTGGGGTTCGGGCGGGGCAACCGTACCGCGTAGCCCCACCCAATTATAGATTCTCGACCGGTCTCCGGCCACGACGGACATATCCGAGCCGCGGAGCCCTAGGTCGAACGGCGTGGGCGCGGCGGATGTTTGAAATTTGGACACAAGGCAATATAAACCTATGGGAGGGAAAAAAGACTTAGAGACACCTTGACGATGCGGACCCTAACCTGATATGGCTACTTTGAGGTGTGGGTCCCAGACTCTACCCCTGCCCCGAGGGGGTCCCGAGGACCCCCCCACAGCAACCCCCGTCCTCCTAGCCCCTTCCTACCCCGAGTTAAACCCCTTAGTTCAACCTGCCGCTAGGTGGCGCTATCTCCATTAGATTCCATTCATACCACTTTGCTAATAAGGGAAAGACACCTTCATGTTAGGGACCCTAACCCGGATGAAACTTGGAACCATCCTGGTCCCTGAGCTTAACCACGCCCCAAAGGAGGGCCCCCAGGGCCCCTTTCCAAGGCCCCCGCTAGGGGGCGCCAGAGGAACTGAAGCCCCGTTGAAACCCATTCAAACCACTTTGACACTAGTGGAAAAACTAGCGTAAGACACTTTAAAATTATAGACCCTAAACCGATGGGGCAACTTTGGGGTGGGGGTCCAAGACTCTACCCCTGCCCCGAGGGGGTCCCGAGGACCCCCCCACAGCAACCCCCGTCCTCCTAGCCCCTTCCTACCCTGAGGTATAAGCCATAGATGAATGGCCACTATGTGGCGCTATAGGTGGGTTAGTGTGTAACATACTCTTATTATATATCAGTCCTAGTGGGTTAGTGTGGAAAAGGTTATTATTATTAAGTTGTCCTATTAGCAAAGTGTCCAGGAAAGTTGACCACAGCGCCCCCTAACTGCGGACATGTTCATGATATATCATGGACATGTCCATGCTAAAACCTATAGGAAAAGTTAGGGTCAAGGACGTGTATCTAATCTGTACCCTCTTCATCATATGTCTATGGCAAAATACCATTTTCACAATATTGACCCCTAACCCTAACCCTAACCCTAACCCTAACCCCTAACCCTAAACCCTAACCCTAACCCCTAACCCTAACCCTAACCCTAACCCTAATAGGAGATGTCTGGGAGGGCTCTGGAACAACATACTGTAAACATGAGTCCGAAAGCCAAGTGGATTTTTCACGGAATTTTCACACCACTAACCCCAACCCTATCGCATCCCACTTCCAATTTATCTGATAGATGGTTCGTGGACACAGATCCCTTTTCCCAGTCCATTCAAAAATATTTTTCAGGAATATTTTTTTCAGATTTTTTCACAAGGCTTTGGAAGGGCCTAGACACGCAGTTTTCGGATATGTGGTCGAGGGCCCCGGGACGAACCAGCATTTGAAGCCCTGACTTCGAAGCTCCTCCCTAAACCCTGATTGGCCGCATCCCAATCCCAATCTATTTCCATTTATTTTTAGTGGACACATGAAAAAAGCAATTACCTGTTGGCATGCTTAAATAGATGGCAAGTGGGATGGTTAGACATACAATAGATTGCAATTGGGATGTTGGCCACTACCCACCCCAGGTGGGCGTGTACAAAGTTCAGAATTAGAGTTAAGAGCACAGGAAGAGAACCGAATATCGTAGGAGCCCAAAACTTGATAGGGGAGTAGTGTGGAGACCCTAAAACAACATATTTAATCCCCGCCCCCCAAAAGTGGGCGTGGCCGGAAGTAGGTGTTCCTATGGGCCAATCGGCTTGAGACTTGATAGGGGAGTAGTGTGGAGCCCCTAAAACAACATATTTAAGCCCCGCCTCCCAAAAGTGGGCGTGGCCGGAAGTAGGTGTTCCTATGGTCCAAGCTGCTCGAAACTTTGCAGGGGAGTTCTTTTAGGGACCAGAAACAACGTACTAAAATCTCGTGTCCGTAGGTGGTCAGGACGTTGAGAAATGAACCAGGAAGTGGAACAGGAAGTGACTTTCCCGAGGTCGTAGGGTCATGAAATTTCATAGGAGATTTCTGGGAGGGCTCTGGAACAGCATACTGTAAACATGAGTCCGAAAGCCAAGTGGATTTTTCACGGAATTTTCACACCACTAACCCCAACCCTATCGCATCCCACTTCCAATTTATCTGATAGATGGTTCGTGGACACAGATCCCTTTTCCCAGTCCATTCAAAAATATTTTTCAGGAATATTTTTTTCAGATTTTTTCACAAGGCTCTGGAAGGGCCTAGACACGTGGTTTTCGGATATGTGGTCGAGGGCCCCGGGACGAACCAGCATTCGAAGCCCCGACTTCGAAGCTCCTCCCTAAACCCTGATTGGCTGCATCCCAATCCCAATCTATTTCCATTCATTTTTCGTGGACACATGGAAAAAGCAATTACCTGTTGGCATGCTTAAATAGATGGCAAGTGGGATGGTTAGACATACAATAGATTGCAATTGGGACGTTGGCCACTACCCACCCCAGGTGGGCGTGTACAAAGTTCAGAATTAGAGTTAAGAGCACAGGAAGAGAACCGAATATCGTAGGGGCCCAAAGCTTGATAGGGGGGTCGTGTGGGACCCCTAAAACAACATATTGAAGCCCCGCCCCCCAAAATTGGGCATGGCCGGAAGTAGGTGTTCCCATGGGCCAATCGGCTTGAGACTTGACAAAAATATTTTTCTTCTCCATTCATTTTAATAGGAGCAACACAGACAGACAAATTTGTCCCCTGAGGCTCTTGTACTGCACGCAGCTAAACATGCTTATAGAATATCCTTTTGCCCCACCCCCTGACGAACATTCTGTAAGCATGGCCGCCTAGGTCATACGGTTTGGGCGTGGCATGTGTTTGGGCCTTCTCCATTCACTTTAATAGAAAAACACGCACGGTGGCCCTTGGGGGTCTTGTACTGCATGTAACTGCACGTGCTTCTAATGTTATTTCTGTGCCCTCACACATCCCATATGAAATTTCATGATCCTACGTGCTTCAGAAGCCTCACCGCAACCATAAACCACAAAAAGCACGTCATATATGCACTCCGCCATTTTGTAAATTTCAGACATGTGGTGCCAGTGCGGCCAAACGGCTGGACGTCGCCACACGCCATTAAACAAGTTTTATGTGGACACCCCACTGATGAACCAAACCGAAGCACAGACCCCTAGGTCACACGGTTTGGACATGGCCAGCATTTGGCCTTCTCCATTCATTTTAATAGCAACACAGACAATTTTGGCCCCTGAGGGTCTTGTACTGCACGCAGCTAAACGTGCTTATAGAATATCCTTTTGCCCCACCCCCGATGAACACTCTGTGAGCACGGCCCCCTAGGTCACACGGTTTGGGTGTGGCAAGCGTTTTGGCCTTCTCCATTGACTTTAATGTAAAAAACACCCTAAAGGGGTCCTTGGGGGCCTCAAACTGCACTTAGCGGCACGCACTTATGGCCTGTGCATCCACCCCACTCCCCAAAGAACATACTGTAAGCACGGACCCCTAGGTCATACGGTTTGGGCGTGGATAAGTTTTGAAGGTGTTTTTTTTCTAACACAGAGCGGTCACAAGCATACATTTGGGGACACTGAGGGCCCACTGAGGGTCGAGGTCATGTCTGTGAAGGCCCAATGGAGTATCCTGAGTTGCAAGTCCGTAGCTCGAAGTGTTGGTGTATGGCAGCCATTAATCTTTTGCGCTGTAGTCGTAGGCCTAAAGGTCAAACACAAATGTTCATACATTTGGGGACGCTGAGGGGCCAAAATTCGACGTAGAGGTCCCAAAATCGGTCCAGGTTGTCTCTGTGACGGCCCGATGGAGGATCCCGAGTTGAAAGTCCATAGATCAAAGCCTTGGCGTTTCAATCAAAGTTTAATCAATCAAAGGTTATTTGTATAGCGCTTTTAACAACTCAAGTTGTCGCAAAGCAGCTTTACAGGGTTTACAAGGTTAACAATACTATGGGTCCAGAACCCTAATGAGCAAGCCAAAGGCGACAGTGGCGAGGAAAAACTCCCTATGATGGTGGGGAATAGGAAGAAACCTCGGGAGAACCAAGACTCAAAAGGGAACCCATCCTCCATTGGGCGGCCCGTTAACACACAAATACACAAGTCACACATAATCCACACAATCAGACTAGGTAAAAGGTAGAATTGAAAGTTCTGGGTTTTGATATTGGCGTTTGGCAGCCAATAAGCTATTGCGCTGTAGTTGTAGGCCTAAAGCAGGGGTGGGCAATTAATTTTTACAAGGGGCCACATGAGAAACCTGAATTGTGTCAGAGGGCCAGACAAACAATAATGATGTCATCACAGTGGCTCCGCCCATCTCACGCAAACTTCCGCGAACGGAGGAGGCACTTATACTTGCCGCGTCACATTCTGTGCAGTGTTCTCCGAAACGATGTGTGTTGGTATAAAGCAGGTATCACCAAATGGCGGACCGCAGTCCGGATCCAGACCCGAACGCCATCCTGTCCGGACCCAATCACATTCTTGATTAACTGGATACGGACCCAAATGCCAAAAAAATTTTTACGGGAGACTATATTTTAAACCGGAGAATTTATTTTCAGACGAGTGTTACATTCACCACCCATTTGAGTGCTTCGTTCGCCACCCCCCCCCCCGCTCAACAACTTTCGTTCGCCACCGCAGACCCGGACCTAAGGTCTGAGCTATCTGCCAAAAATGGACCGCGGAAAGATTTAATTGATTACCCCTGGTATAAAGAAACACCCCTCAAAAACGGGAAGGAACATTTACCTGACCAATTTTAATGTTGCTTTTTGTTTCAGATTTGAAAAGTGTTGGAATTTAGGCTAAATACTTGAAAATGTTTGAAATTGTAACTACTTCGTTTCACAACAAATAGCCATCTGAATGAACAGTTTTCTTGTATTACGTTAACAAATACGAGCCTCTTGTAATTCTAGGACGAAACATGAGAGAACATGAAGAGGGCGTTTTGAAAATAAACCACCATTAAATAATGTGATGAAAAAGCGAATTATTTCGGATCATTTCGAATATATGTATAAATATTTAACTTAATTAAGTTTAACGTGCTGGGAAATATTGAAATGGACCTTGAAAGTTACGTATATAATAATAATAATAGAATTTTATTTATAAGCGCCTTTCAAGACACACAAGGACACTTTACAAGGGAATAAGCAACAAGAGTTTATATAAAACTAAAAATGATTAGAATAAATCACCAACAATTTAAAATAAATTATTAAATAACTAAAAACTTTAGAAAGAAGCAGCAGATGAGAAAAGAGACACACACATACACACATATACATAAACACATACACATGTATAAATGCTTTAATTCCACCTTGTAAAGGTGTATGAACCCTGCAAACATGACTGTTCATTGCGCTGAAGCGCGGCGCACGCGCAAAGTTACAAAATTCGAGAGGTGCACGACCTTGCGAATCAACAGCGCGTGAGACCCTCCGCCACCGCGATTACATAATTTTCGCCGCGCGGACCCTCGCGCCGCGTCAAGTATAAACCTGGCTTAAACCTAGCTTTAAAGCACTTCTACGGCACTTTCAAGGTCCATTTCAATATATCCCAGCTGACTCAGACTCTCTCTAAGAGGTGTTTATAATTTCACCTGTCCTGTATATGTCCTCATACAGAGCTAATTTTCCCTGTTTCATTTCTCCACATGGCTGCCCGCCTGCTTGAGGAATAATGAGATGAGGAGACCAGCGATCCATCCTGGGCCAGCCATCTCCTGCCTAACCGGATGCATACATCATGATGGACATTATTACATATTCTTCCTTTTCTTTCTCTTCTTTCTGTCTAAATTGTTGTTGTTTTCATGGTGACCGGTGTCGGCCAGAGAAGGATGGGTTCCCCCCCTGAGTCTTGGTTCCTCTCAAGGTTTCTTCCTCATGCAAAAAACTAGGGAGTTTTTCCTTGCCACTGTCACCTTTGGCTTGCTCACTGGGGGCTAGGACTCGGCACTTGTAAAGCTGCTTTGTGACAACAACTGTTGTAAAAAGCGCTATATAAATAAAATTTGATTGATTGATTGATTGATTGAGATTAGAAATTGGTCTATAGTTGGCTAGAATCTGTGGATCGAGATTCTGTTTTTTAATCAAGTGTCTAATTACAATGCATTATAATTGTTTGGGCACATACCCTAGGTTAAGGGAAGAGTTAGTCATATTAGGTAAGGGCCCTGCAATGGCTGGGAGTAGGTCTTTAAATAGACGGGTTGGAACTGGGTCGAATATACATGATGTAGAATTAGTGTTGTGAGCTCTTTTTGTGATATAGCATTGAAGTAATTAGCTCAGCAAAGTTACAATTACCTATACTACTGGAGTTGGATTGGGGGTTAGGCTTCTAAACTAAGGTTTGATTCTCACATTAAAAAAATGTCCAAGACAATAACTATTAATATAAACTGTTTCAGTTTGATAAGACCCTGTATATCTACCAAAGCCGCTCAAATGTATATGCATGCAATGGTAATATCACATATGTCGTACTGCTCTATCATCTGGGGTCAGGCCTCTAAATCTGTCGTTAAGCCATTAATGTCATTATACAAGCAAACCCTAAAAGTGTTTGATAAGAAACCAATAAAGTGGCATCATTGCCAAATTATTCAAAAATATAATTTGCTGAGTTTTGAAAATTTCCTTAAATTTTCATTTATAAAAACAATATTTAAATGTACTAATGGTCTTGCTCCTGAAGTAATTTGTCAGTTAATAGAAAAACATAATACTGAAGTTGTGAGAACAAGAGCTGGGGTCAGCGGGAACTGCAGAGTTAAAAGGTGCAGAACCACCATGGGACAGTCATCGATCTCAGTTAAAGGGTCACAGTTATGGAACGCTTTACCACAGGATCTAAAGTCATTGTCAGACATGAGGTTGTTCACAATAAAACTGAAGCATTGGCTGAAAGAACAACAACATTGTGAACATTGAGGTTCAAACTGGATATGTAATTGTTAAGTGTATTTGTCTCAGAGGTGGGGACTCGAGTCACATGACTTGGACTCGAGTCAGACTCGAGTCATTAATATTAAGACTTTTGACTTGACTTGAAAAAATATTCAGAGACTTAGACTTGACTTGAACTTTTACACCAATAACTTGGGACTTGAATTGGACTTGAACCTGTTTACTTGCAAAGACTTGATTTTTTTACCCCAAATCTAAATTTTAAAACGCATATTAATATTTATAAAGTGCGCCCCATTAATTTCCTTTCCGTCCTTCTGACGCAGACCGGTCCTCTGCTTTTCCACACTCTGTATGTTGTGTGTGTGTGTGTGTGCATGAGCTGCAGCACAACCAATCAAATGGGGGGGTCAGCGAACGTGAATTGTTACCGGGCGGGGTGTAAAATGGACACAAATTCCATCTTATATGGAAAGTATTATATCGCGATCGATCGATCGCCAGTGGTTGGTGCCAGAGCGAACTAGTAACTCATTGAATCATAGATAAGGATCAGAGGTAAATAAACTAGATTTTTTTTTCGGCGTGAGAAATCGGATGTGTGGCGTGTGAAGACGGTCAAATGCGTGTGTCTCACGCTCAATGCGTGAGAGTTGGCAACCCTGGGTTCTGTATCTGAACTCAGGGAAGAGAGCCTCTCTCTGTCACCATCATATCCAGTTCTATCTCAGCATGGATTGTGTATTTGAAGACATCTACGTCGAGAAAAATATATATTGACAAAAGTGGAGTTTTCAGCTATGGGGACATCATTCTACGGCCTCATCCTGCACAAATGACTGAGGTACTGATTCTTGGGCCTAAAGCTGTTAGAAGCAATTGGGCTGATATTCCCCTTACCCTAGATGGTTTTTCAGTAACACCAAAATCTACTGCAAAAAGTTTAGGTGTCACTATTGATTCTGATCTTTCATTTGACACACATGTATGCAATGTCACTAAGGCTGCCTTTTTCCATTTACGTAATATTGCCAAGCTGAGACACTTACTTTCATTAGCTGATGCAGAGAAGCTAGTTCATGCTTTTGTCTCGTCGAGATTGGACTACTGTAATAGTCTTCTAATTGGATGCTCTAAACCAGTGTTTTTCAAACTTTTTTTCTGGTGACCCACATTTTGTCCATGATTTTTCACGCGACAACTTGACTTGACAACTTTGCGACAACTTGAGTTGTTAAAAGCGCTATACAAATAAACTTTGATTGATTGATTGAAATGACATACAGACTTTTGGCCAGTTTGGTCTTTTGCAAATGCAATGCAGAATAGTTTACTGAAATGTCTAAAGTTGCATTCCTGATTCCTGTTAATTGTTCAGTTCTTATATTTGTTTGTCTTGTGTCACTCACACATGGACACACATGTTCTCCAAGAAACCAGATAAGAGAAGAGAGGGAAAAATGCTGTTATGGTTCTTTGTATTGTACTGTGTGTGACATTGGGTGCGAGGCGAAGGACGAGACACAAATCCAGCTTCACAGACACAACGACACGTTTTAATGTAGATAGGTATTGCGCAATAACGCACACTAAACAGACACATACATACACACGTAACGTGTAGACTCAAACATTAGACAACGACGAGCACAAGACACTGCGCGCATTACGCACATTAAATAGACAGACCACATCAACCCCACGTGATGACGAGACGAGCCACAGGTGAGACGGATAATGACAAGACGCACCCGCACCCACGGAGGTACACAGACGCAGACGAATAGACGCAGACAACGTTAACACACGCCCCAAAGGAAGGGTTCTGGGACCGTAGCGTGACAGACGCCCCCACCAAGGGCACTACCCGTCCCGGGGTGCCAACAGTACTGAGTGCCCCGAACCCACGTCGATGGGCGGATCTGAAGCGCCCAGTCCTGCGTCTGGGAGATGACTGCCCTTGGCGGAGAGTCCGCCACGCACAGTCTAGAACACCCTCCCTGGGAAGACGGGGGAAAACACGTTAGACACATTTAACTGGACATTCACAAACACACACACAGGTACACTTACACATAGTGGCACGAAAGGGAAAAACGGGTTAGGCACACAAATGGGAAGACTTACGAAAACTGGCATACACAAACATGAAACAGGCGCCAGACTACGCGCCAGGAGTAGGGCGATAAGGGGAGAGAGATCGGGAGCTGCCGGTGCTGCAGCGGACGGTCCTCCTCCGGTCCTCGCAGCAGACCCTCCGCGGGGTGCAGCGCGACCGGCGGACGTGCCGGGTGCAGCGCGACCGGCGTAGGCGCCGGGTGCAGTGCGGCCGGTAGACGCCCCGAGCGGACCGCCTGGGAGATCCCCTGTGGTCTCCATCTCCTCCTCCTCTTCTCCTTGGTCCCACTCCATGGACTGCTCCGGGCTGCCACCCCGGGAGCAGTCCATCCTCTCTCCACCGTAACGATCGGAGGATGGGATCGTCTCTGGTGTCCACCTCCCCTTCACAGTCCCAGCGGAACACTCAGAGGGAGGCGGACTGCCTTCCTCCTCCGACTCGAACTCCTCCACCTCCTCATCGTAGCCCACGGCGGGGAAGGAGCGTTCTGACGGAGGGTAATCATCGCCTTCCTCCTCCTCTTCCTCACCGTAGCCCACGGCAGGTGCGTTGCACTCGAACGGAGGGTAATCGTCGTCCTCCTCCTCTTCCTCGCCGTAGCCCACGGCAGGAGCGGAGCACTCGGACGGTGGGTAGTCCTCCTCGTTCCCCTCTCCCCCACCATAATCCACTGTGGGGGCGTAGCACACGGAGGGAGGGTAAACCTCCTCGCCGTAGTCCACGGTGGAGGCGGAACAAACCGAGGGAGCCTGATCGTCCTCTTCCTCCTCGCCCTCCGATTCCTCCTCCTCGAACTCATTCTCAGGGGTCTTCTCTGTGGAGCAGAGTTCGAGGGAGCCGACCCTCAGGGGCGAGAGGTCTCTGGTGGGAGAGGGATGTCGCTCCCTCCACATCCGCACCGCGGTCTGGCGGAAATACTCCGCCAGTTCCCCAGTGCTGGCCTCCCGAGCCCGGAGCAGCATGACGCTGCATAAAGGGTCCTGCTCCATAAGTTCGGGAGTAACGGTGGCCGCGCGGTGTTGGGCAGGAGCAGAGGCATGGCGGCGCTTGCTGGGCTTCTTGCCCTTCTTTGGCTGGGTGGTGTAGCCTGGCATGGCTTGTTGTGTCTCTGACGGCTCGTCGTTCTGTGACGTTGGGGGCGAGGCGAAGGACGAGACACAAATCCACCTTCACAGACACAACGACACGTTTTAATGTAGATAGGTATTGCGCAATAACGCACGCTAAACAGACACATACACACGTAACGTGTAGACTCAAACATTAGACAACGACTAGCACAAGACACTGCCCGAACGCACATTAAATAGACAGACCACATCAACCCCACGTGATGACGAGACGAGCCACAGGTGAGACGGATAATGACAAGACGCACCCGCACCCACGGAGGTACACAGACGCAGACGAATAGACGCAGACAACGTTAACACACGCCCCAAAGGAAGGGTTCGGGGACCGTAGCGTGACACTGTGAAAACATCAGCACTTTTTATTTGAACATGGAGTTCTACTTATGACTTTTTCACAGAATATTTATTTCTGGAAAATTGTAGTTTAAAGTATGAATATTTTTGCAGCTAATTTTAACAAATTGAACTGTGCAATAAAGAGGTGTAATTAAATTTTTTTTTATACTTTGTGTTTTCAGTTGCACATGTTTTATCAAGATTTGAGGAGAATAGATTTAAAAAAGAACACATGTCTATTATTTACATTTAAAAATATACCTGCAACATTGGTTAAAAAAAAAGACTTGAAAGGACTTGAAATTCCAAGTTTCAGACTTGGGACTTGACTGTTGCCTTTCTTGACTCGAGACTTGACTTGACTTGACTGTCTTTGCTTGAGACTTGACTCGGGACTTGAGGATAAAGACTTGGACTTACTTGAGACTTGCAAAACACTGACTTGATCCCACCTCTGATTTGTCTAACCTGTGATTGCATTGTACTTATTTATGTTATTTTCCTTGAATTTTTAGATTAAAAGCCTAACCAAGGACAAGGGTTGTAAATTAGCCTTTGGCTAGAATCCCTGTGTACGCTGCATCTTTTGCCCATGGGTGATAATGTCTTGTTGTACTGTCCCTGTAAAAATAAATAAATGAAATGAAATTTACCACATCGTACATTTACCAGTGGATTTAATTGGGTTATTAATGGTTTCAATCGTTTTCATATTTTGTGGTAAAATAAAGTTACTGCAGTTCGCTACAGCGTTAAACACTGTCAAAGCTACACAAGCTCTTGTGATAAATAGGTAGATAGGCCTATTAAGTTCACGTCGACTCTGTGTAGTTAACGGAGACATAAAATAAGAAATAAGAAAGAAACAAGATTTTTTCTAGTGTGTCTGTAGTTGTAACTGGTGAATCCAGGGACGTGTGAGAACATTCGCTACAGGGCTGAAAAAGTTGAAGATGAAGTTGTAAACTCTTGTCATTTGATAGTCTACCCTGTGCTTTAGCCCATGTTAGAAAATAAAAACACGTGAACCCTGGTATTTTTTACAATCATTTTCGCCACTGATGTTATTTATTGGTTCATTAAGACGTAATGGTTTTGACTGAGCCATCTGGAATGGCGAAAGTGGCTTCTCGTGTTTACAGATCTGGATACATTGAATCCATTGACAAGACAGTCAAAAAAATTTTTTAATGGATTTTACTGTATTTTTCGGAGCCCTTAAGGTGACATCATGTAAAGAAAATAATAACGCGTGGCCACGACTTATTAAAGCGTGGGAACGAGATACTAATGTCACCTTTCACACGCGGCAACAAGTTTATTTTTTCACAGCAAAGCAAGCAGATCCCAGGGATGTTCGCGAACTGACTGCCCAAGGAAGGTAAACCTGGCTTTATATAAAGTAATACTTAATTATCTTGTTCACACGTGTTAATTATCTCGTTCGCATGCGTTAGTAAGTCGTTCGCACACGTTAGTAAGTCGTGGCCACGCATTATTATATTTTTTAAATGATCTCACCTTACGGGCCCGTAATATTTGGCATCTCTTGTCGCTGTACCCCCGTACACCAGCAGCCACACACACCCCCACCCCCCGTCGCCGTATCCCCATGACGTCACATGTCAACGCCCCCCCATCCCCATGACGTCACATGTCAACGCCTCCCCCCGTCTTCTCACCTTTTAAACCCCTGACCCATTTTCATGCCTGTGCTCTGGATAAGGGTGTCTGCCAAATGCCGTAAATGTGTGGTTTTTATATGGCTCATCTGATGCATTATATAACATCTGAACATTGTATAAAGCTATTTCATATATTAGCGAATGATCTGAAATGGCATCATTTTGGGGGATGATTATCAAATGTTCTATGTTTAACCCATAAGTATCAAGTCTAAGGTGTTTACAACGGTGAGTAGGCCCTGTTACGTTTTGGGTTATACCTACTGAGTCTAGGATGGAATCGAACGCGGTTTTCAGTGGGTCTGATTCATTTTCATAGTGAATGTTGAAATCACCCACAATTACAAACCTTTCAATGGTTAAGACTAGTGGTGTCAATTCCAGGTGCCGCAATTAAAAGTCCTCACCAGGATTTTGCTCAGGTTTCCTGGATTGTGTTGATTCCATTAATTTTACCTGGATTGCTAATTAGAAAATCTAGCAAACTTGAGCAAAATCCTGGTGAGGACTTTTAATTGCGGCACCTGGAATTGACACCACTAGTTAAGACTAATTCTGAAAGAAACTCAGCAAATTCCTGAAGAAATTCTGAGTAAGGACACGGCGGTCGATAGATGGCCGATAATTTAAGCTTTGCTTTATTGCCTATGAGCAGTGTTGGGAATGTTACTTTAAAAAAGTAATTAGTTATACTTACTCACTACTTGTTCAAAAAAGTAACTGAGCTAGTAACTGAATTACTCTATAATAAAAGTACCTCATTACCAGAGGTGGGTAGAGTATTCAACAATTTTACTCAAGTAAAAGTATTGTTACTTGAACCAAATGTTACTCAAGTAAAAGTAAAAGTATGCATTCAAAAATTTACTTGAGTAAAAGTAAAAAAAGTACTTTGATAAAAAGCTACTGAAGTAGTGAGTAAATGCATGAGTACTGTCTCGTGTCAATAAATTACATAATGGGAAATTTAATTACTGGAAACAATGACTTAATGATAACAAAAATAATTTATTATAAATAAATATAATATATAAAATTTATTTATTATAAATAATGAGTATTTTTGTTTGTTCCTAATTATTAGGCCTGTGTAACTTTAATGTGTTCCACAAAGGCACTAACTGATGAGACTGTCAACCAATACGTGTAGCTACAACTTGACGCTAACTGAATCAATTTGTAGCAAACTTTGGTTCAACTAAATCATATATAGCTAGTGTGTACACTCAGAATGTGAATTGGTTTTTAGTATTGCACTGCGTTACATTTAATAATTACATCATACAAACTTATTACACAAAATTATACATACGGCAAACTTATCGCATTGTGTTTCCTCAAATTTGATGTTGAGTTCTTGTAGGCTGAAATGTCCACATGTTTTGGCAGACACAACTGACAGCGCATTATATAACTGTCCTTTTTACATGTTTGTAATGTAAACATTGGCTGTATGAGGTCAGGGATGCTCGGGAGGTTTTTCTGTCATTTCCTTGCTACCGATGGAGAAAGTTTGCTTATGTGATCAAGTGACTGACTGGCTTCATTTGATTGGTGACGAGACGTTGGTCAGTCTTCTCACTGAAAAGACGAATGATTTACAAAACGAAAGTAACTAGCGCGCAATGCAAATCCGATTGTAACGGAGTAAAAGTTGCATTTTTCTCAGCACATATTTACTCAAGTAAAAGTCGTTCATATTAAAACTACTCTTACAAGTACATTTTTGTCCAAAAAGCTACTTGAGTAAATGTAACGGAGTAAATGTAACGCGTTCCTACCCACCTCTGCTCGTTACCAGGGAAAGTAACTATTTGCATTACAGTAAAAAAAAAGTTATATGCCAATGAATAAGGATTTTTTGAAAAAGCAGTTTTCACAGTCAGTTGAAATGAGTAGATCATAAAGGTGTTTAACTTTTGACATTTATTGCACATCAACAGACCAGTGCAGGATAAAATCCTTTAAAATCCCAAATCTTTGGGGAAAAAAAGCAAAAGTAAAAAGTTACACTATATAAAGTGCATTTACATCTATCAAATTAAATTAAATTCTCTCAACTGAGACAACTGGTTTGTTCACAACAGAAGTAAACTTAACAATTAAACCTCTATTCTTAATTAAATAAATCAAATACCCAGTCTGGTAGACATTCAGGAACTTCAAGTATTTTCTTAAATAATGTTTATATCACCACCTTGAAAATGGTAATTTTTCTTCGGCTTGCTCCTGACTCGCCATTTCTGCCTCTTCTCCGTGTCGTGTGTCACTGGCGTGCTTCGGCACGCGTGTAAAAACACTGAATCTGATTGTCTACCATAACGCTGCCTTAGCCAATCGCTTACTGACTTGTTAAGTTAAACAGGTGTTACACTGAGAACTGTGACCTATCGAGATCTGTTACTCCTTACTAGCCTGGGCAGCGGTCCGCTCGGATTACAGTTAGTATTTCAATATATAGTAACGCACCGCTTTTAATGACCAGTAACGTCAACGGCGTTGTAATGACAGAAAAGTAATTAATTATATTATCCCATTACTGACAAAATGACGCCGTTACCTAACGCCGTTATTTTTTATGGCGTTATTCGCAACACTGCCTATGAGATTATTGCCTATTTCACCTATCAGAGCCTCAAATTAGTTAATAGAGATGGTTGGTTTTACAGTAAGACCTATATCTGTGTCATATATTGTGGCTACTCCACCTCCACGCCCAGTGATATGGGGCTGATGTACATAACTGTATCCTGGAGGAGCTGCTTCATTAAAACCTACATATTTGTCTACTCTAGCCCATGTCTCTGTTAATTAAACAGAGTGCATTTAGTCTGTTATCTGAGATTATTTCATTTACTATTACAACTTTTGATGCAATCGATCATAGCCTTAGTTTAACATTGCTACTCACTTCATGTTGATTATTTAATTTAATTTTAATTAGATTTTTAAAACATATCACCCTGTTATTCCTATACCTGCCATGGTTAACAGACACAGTCACAATGGTTTGGTAAGTAGGAAAGTAAGTTCTACTTAGCTGATTTGCGTGGTTTGTTGTGGCTGGTCAGGCCCGGCGTAGCATGTCCTCGATATTCCTGGAGAGGACTGCCAAGCCCAGGCGACTGAGGTGAAGTCCATTCTGGCTGTAGAGTGATGGACGCTCCCAGAAGCTCTCCCAGTTGTCGACGTAGTCCACGCCGACGCTGCCACAGGTGTCCTGGAGCCAGCAGTGGAAACTGAAGAGACAGCTGTATGACTCGCACCCTCGCCGGAACGTTGGAAGCGGCCTGGAGACGACGAGTCTGGCCGACGTCTTCTTCTGTGCGGTGTCCAGAAGCAAGCGGTAGTGCTCCTTGAGGACCTCGCTGCACCGGGTGAAGGTGTCGACAGCCCCCACGTGAAGGACAACAGTGCCGAAGTCGTCTCGCTGCTTCAGCGCCGAGGGAAGCCGCCTGGCCACGTCCAGGACATGAGCGCCTGGAAAACAGGACACAGTGGGGGTTCTTTTTGCGCCTGGCAGGTGATTCTTTAGGTGTCTTGTTATTGAGTCGCCGATAACAAGGATACCGCCCTTATTCTTCTTCGGTGCCGGCGGTGGTGAGGGTGGTGTTGGACGCAGGGGTGAGGGCGAGGTGGAGGACCTGGAGCTGAGCACCTCGAACGGGTTAGCAGAGGAGAAGTCCGGCTGAGGTAGGGGTGATGACGCCGGCTGCCTTCCGCGTCCTCGCTGGCGCTCCCAGCCTGGTGCCCGGGTCAAGATGGCAGTCGCGCTGAGTCGCCGTGACGAGGGAGTGGAGACAGCCGAGTAGGCAGCGTCGCGGGCGGCCTCGAGCCTGGTCTTCTCCAGAAGACGCCGGATCTGCCGACCCAACTTGTCCAGGGTAGAAAAAGGACAAAAGTGGAGAAATGCGGCAAAAAACAGGTAATATAATGGTAAAATGTGGTGAATTAACACTATACCAGTGGTGAACCGTCAGGGACTTCAACGCCTTCTCTGAAGGTTAATTGATCTTAAAAAGGATGCTTTATTTATAATATGTAATATATGTTAATAATGCTTCACCCCCAATAATTTGTATTTTTCCTCTAAATCGGCTTTCAAATCCACTTTTCAAGCTTGTGATGGGGAAAAAAACTCAGCGCTGAAATAAATCAACCAATCAGAATATTTCACACCGTTGTTTCTAGGTAAAAGAGAGAAAGGCCCTCCCCCAGGAACTTCTGTTTATCTGTCGCATACGCTTGCCTTTTACTTTGAGAGCTTTTATTATGGATTGACAGTTTTATCAACCAATCATATTATCGAATTAGAATCGTGGGGGCGTGCTCCAATGGTCTCTCATTTTTATTTGAAACAAATCCAAAATGTTACCAATCTGTAGCTGTTGTGTTTTTCTTTGAAACCAGCTCGCTTGACTCACAACTAACACTCAATTGTCATTGTGGCGTTTTCCCCTCTGCAGGGTTGCAAGGTCCTACAAATATATCCCGCACAGAGTCAGTGTAAAACCCACCCTTCAGAAGCCTTAACTAGCCCAAAGCCCAAAGTTGTTGACGGGGGTGGCGTTGAGTGTAATCTGTAGACGGGGGGGGGGGGGGGGGGGGTAGGGGGGGGGTAGCGAGTGTAAAATGGAGACAAATTAAGTATTATATCGCAATCAATTCTTAGTGTTGACTTGTAACTCCCGCAGTTGCCCAACTCAAAAGTAGCCCAAAAAACTGCACCCCGCGACCCCAGAATTTTTCCCCCCGGCTGGATTTTCAAACAAGGCCAATTTGGCGTGAAAACCGTGAACCTGGCAACTATGCCCCTCTGTAAGATCTTAGTGAAAACCACCACTCCATAACCAATTAGTGAGCTCCAACTGCTGACCCCCCCCCACAGATCTATTTAATGGATGCGCAAAATGTCTTAAATACCTCATTTTTCAAAATACATATTTAGCATGTTGCGTCACGTCACGTGGTTAATATACTGTCACAATTTTACAATTAAAAAGCTATGATTAGCTTAGCTCAGCATGTTTTTAAATAAATATATATTAATGTTCATTGCAGATGCACTTTTAAAATAATAATGTTGCAGTAGGCAAATTGCCCTGATTTGCACTGGTGGTAGTTGTTTTTTATTTTTTAAATCTATTATTAATATTTAAGAAGATGCAGGGGGCACCAACCAAAATCTCGCCTAGGGCACCACATTGGCCAGGGCCAGCTCTGGGTCTACCTCAAGGGTCAGTTCTGGGGCCTAAATTATTTATACTTTATTTAAATCATATTACTACAATATCTGACATTTTGAAATTTATGTTTGCTGATGACAAACTTTTTCTTTTCTGGAAAGGATATAGATTAACTAATACACACAGCAGGAAAAGAACTAGCTGGGTTAAAGAAGTGGTTTCAATCAATCAATCAATCAAAGTTTATTTGTATAGCGCTTTTAACAACTCAAGTTGTCGCAAAGCAGCTTTACAGGGTTTACAAGGTTAACAATACTATGGGTCCAGAACCCTAATGAGCAAGCCAAAGGCGACAGTGGCGAGGAAAAACTCCCTATGATGGTGGGGAATAGGAAGAAACCTCGGGAGAACCAAGACTCAAAAGGGAACCCATCCTCCATTGGGCGGCCCATTAACACACAAATACACAAGTCACACATAATTCACACAATCAGACTAGGTAAAAGGTAGAATTGAAAGTTCTGGGTTTTGATATTGTCACTGTAAATGTCTGTTGATGAATGCCAGGCTTTCATTCCGTGTTGGAGCAGTGATGCTGGTATTGTAGGCTCCGACTGCAGTGTTACTCCCCAGGTGAACCCCGGTATCAGCACATCCACCGGCAGCCAGACCATCCCCCAGGTGCCTGCAGGTGCCTGTATCCAATTGTCTTGGGTAGAGCCATGCAAGAAGATAGATAATACAGACTGAGTGGACATGAATTTAAACCACCGTTGATTTAAATGTATGTAGCTCACGTGCCAGTGATGAGCATGTGGCTCTGGCAGACTAATCTATAGCAGCATAACTAAAGGGAGAGGTTCAGAGGTGACCACAGGCATGAGGGCTCACTGAAACATTGCTTTCCAGTCAAGTCATAGTCACAAATAGAGTGATGCCAAGACACAGCTGGATGACAGCATAAACATCTCAGATCACCAGAAATCTCAACGTCTGGGGGCCCCCAAGCCCCTACACCTTACAAGGGGAATATTAGCTGAAGGCTTGACTAAACAGGTGAGTCTTAAGTCTAGATTTAAAGATTGGAACTGTGTCAGAATCTCGGATTGGAGCTGGAAGGCTATTCCATAATTGAGGGGCTTTAAAAGAGAAAGCTCTGCCTCCGGCTGTAGTTTTACTAATTTTTGGAACTCAGCGGGTAACTCCACCAGGACCCTGAGCGCATGACCCTGAAGCGACAAGCAGAGCTGCGCCGCCGTCTCCGTGTCAGACCACCCCTCGCAGCACGGCACGACCTCCAGCTGGGCCTCGAACGCCGCCCAGTCGGCGTCGCCGTTCTAGCAAGGAAGGCTAAGCCGTTGTGCCGTGCTAGCCGCCGTCTCCATTGCTCGCGCGTGAGAAGTAGGCGGGGTTACTGCTGCCGTCACACCCCTCCTCGCTGTCGTCCGCCGTGCCGAGAGCGGCAGGCCGCCATCACTCGGGCCGTCCAACTTTCGCCTCTTCCTCGTTGTTCTACTCAGTTTCTCTGTCTCCCTCCTCAGCCGTTCGATCACCCCAGAGATGCGTCTCATCTCATCATACAGGGCCACTTCTGACACCAATTGTGGCATTGAGTAGTAAAGAGAGGCAGGAAACCGAGCCATTTCAACACAAACTTCTTTATTTAAATTTCCTTAGCAATGTAATCACGCAGAACACTCTCCCCCTAGTACATGAAACACGAGGGAATGTCATTAACGGTTCAATCACACACACTGTGGGAATAACTCACACTGTACAACTACATAAACAGACATGGGTCAACTTACACTAAACAGCACAGTGTTTAGTGTATTCACATACATAACCAATAATCACGTAGACATGAGCATTGACATAACATGACAATCTTGGAGCCGCAGGGGCTCATGGGTAGCTAGCGTCGTCCCCCATTGGACTGACGCTACAGTACTTTTACTTCAGTACAATTTTTGTCTACTCACGGAACAAAGCATAGAATCACCAGACTGAGAAACAGCTTCATTCCAGAAGCTGTGCCATTCTTAAATAACTATAAATAATATCTAGCACACTGACACTACCACATGGTCACTTGACTAATATCAAAATTGCTGTTCTGTTGTACCATATTTGTATATATTAGTCTACTGTAGATATTTTATCCTTTGATCTTCACTACTTTTTAAATTTCATTAATTTAAATTTTATTTTATTCATGATTTTCTAAAATAAGCTGGGACATTGGTTATGAAATTTTGTTCCACCTTATGTACCACGTGTAGAGTCAATAAAGTCTCCTAACCAAATCCTAACCTAACCTATTCTAGCCAGGGTTTTAGTCTTTTTAGTGTGGCTAATCTCCTGAAGGGGTTTAAATCTGAAATAGTTTAAACCTATTACTTCCTCTCTTCAGATTTGTGAGATGAGATAACCTTTATGACCATGTAAATAGTGAAGTAAATATGCAAATTGCTTAAATAACCCTTTGCTGGTTTTAGCAGGCTAGATTAAAACAACTAAAAGGTACATACAAATATCTTATTCAGAGCAATCAAATAACCATTAAATAACAAGAGCTGATGTTTATATATTTGGAATTGAAAATATTCACATGAAAATATTAATTGTTTTAATATGATGTTAGTAAGTGCTGAGAATCATGTTGAGAATAATACCTAGGACAAGTAGCATTATTGGTTAATCATTGGTCCATGTGAAAAAGAGGACTCCTGGGGTTCTGAACAGACTGACTGAGTCTGAGTGGATCATCTGAATCTAAATCTTCTTCGGTCTGTAAATGTTCTGTGTTGTCCTCTTCCTCTACTTTAGTCTCTAGAAACAGGTTATTTCTGAGTGGTAGGAACTGAGAGTAGGGTAGTATGTGTTTCTGAGGGAGGCCTTTAAAATTGAGGGATAAAGGACGTTTGTGGTGTGTGGACAGGAAATAGGTGTAGCCATCAGACTCTAGCAGCTCACTGAAGGAACAGTCAGCATTCAAAAAAACACTCTGTAAACAAAGAGAAAGAACAAACAAAACACTATAAACAAACAGAATCCAAAGAAAAAATAAAAGTATAATTACAAGCAAAATATTTTAAAAGTGTAAATAGTATTTGTATATATTTGCATATAATATTTCTATAAACATAAAACATCTACAGTATAAGTATATTTCTGTCTCAAAGGAAAAGGGACCCTCTATGTAGTCATCTGACTCACCAGTGCAAATAGCTGACCAGATGCACCTATACACAGGTAGCGTGCTGACTCCATTCCCCATATTGCAGTCTCACCTGGTTTTACAGCTTTCAGCTCCATCAAAGCTGACACACAAACACAAATCACACCATACTTACTTATGGAATAAATAATTGGACTCTATTTTATTGTACTCTTCATTTATTTTAATAAATGAATAAACATGAGGCCCAAGCCCACTTTACCATGAACAAAGTGCTTTGCTTTTCAGCATTTACAACAGAGTACAAAATATTAACCCTAATAACCCATAACCCTAACTACCCCTAAACATAACTACCCTTAACCCAAGATTACTAATTAATTAAAAACTAATTATAATAAAATAAAATTAAAACAAACATCACCATTCAGGACAGAGGTTGTTATGTTAACATGGTAAACTGTCTGGTTGTAATACTACATATTTTTTCCTAAGGTCTGGGGATAGTGTCTAAGCATCTTTTTCTGTAAAACTAACACTAAAATTTTACCACACTGAAATCCTTGCACACACAATTTACAATGACCAAGAAATATTCTGGCATGTCTGACTTACTGTGTGCTGTCTGTCTGGGTGTTCCTGTAATGGTGCCATTAGGAAAGATCTCAAGGAAAAGGCTTCTGTGTTTAATCTCTGCACAGAATCACATAATCAGCATACTGAGAAAAAATGTCAGAAATGATCAGAAATTAGTGATTTGTAAATGTGAGTAAACACAGAATAATAAATAGCAAAAGTACCTGTGTACAGGTGTCTCTGTCGAACCTGGTCACCTAAACCCATGAGAGGAGAAGAGTCCTGGGAGGAGAGATGGAGAGTGTGGGTGATGGAGAGAGGCCAGGGAAAAGAATAATGCAGGAGAGAGAGTACCACAAACAAAAACATGGTATCAAATACGTTCAAAGAAAATTAATTTCAAATAATAAACACCCTAAATAAGAGACATAAATACATGAAATTATAAAATAAATACAATTGCATTTATTAACTAGGACTTGTTGAAAGAAACAGTTTCTATCCAACTTTTATAGTAAATGATGAAGTCAGGAAAAGGGCGGTGAAACGAAGGGTGATTCAGAAGCTTTTGGGAAGTAACGCTCTTCTTAATAAGCTGATGCACATACAAACCATTCATACATGCACAAACACACACACTCACATATGCAGTTGCCATTTTTGGTCTTCCTGCTCTGACTTGTCAAATGCTGCAGAACATCCACAGTTTCATTATCTCAAGGTTCCTCGTATCCTAACAATCATGCTCTACAGATGTTTCATTCATAAACACACTTGTGTTACCTTAACACACAACCAAACTCACACATGTGTGCACATGCGCACATTTCTGCCTTAAGGATTACAGAAGTCATCACTGTTTACAAGAGCCCAGCTGCTATAGTGAGTAAGATTGTGAGAGAGTGTAACCAAGAAGAGAGTGTGTTGGAGCTTAGTGGTGTAATTAATGTGGAGAAAGAGTTAGAGCTTAGTGGTGTAATTAATATGGATAGAGCATTAGAGGTTAGTGGTGTAGTTAATGTGGATAGAGAGTATTAGAACTTAGTGGTGTAATTAATGTGGAGAAAGTTAGAGCTTAGTGGTGTAATTAATATGGATAAAGCATTAGAGGTTAGTGGTGTAGTTAATGTGGATAGAGAGTATTAGAACTTAGTGGTGTAATTAATGTGGAGAAAGAGTTAGAGCTTAGTAGTGTAATTAATATGAATAGAGCATTAGAGGTTTGTGGTGTAGTTAATGTGGACAGAGAGTATTAGAACTTAGTGGTGTAATTAATGTGGAGAGTGTTAGAGCTTAGTGGTGTAATTAATATGTATAGAGAGAGTATTAGAGATTAGTGGTGTAGTTAATGTGGAGAGAGTATTAGAGCTTAGTGGAGTAGTTAATGTGGAGAGAGTGTTAGAGATTAGTGGTGTAGTTAATGTGGAGAGAGTATTAGAGCTTAGTGGAGTAGTAAATGTGGAGAGAGTGTTAGAGATTAGTGGTGTAGTTAATGTGGAGAGTGTTAGAGATTAGCAGTGTACACATCCATCATGCTACACACCTGTCATTCATTTTTTTAATATTCAGAGACCATATACTGATAAACATAAACTGATTCTTGAGGTGTCTGCTAATTCAGAGGTCAGGATGTTCATAGTTTCATGCGTACATAAAGTCACTCAACTTGAGCTCAGGCTTATAAACTTACAAACTAAGCACTGAAAGAGCTGAAGCTCAACACAGTTACTATAGAGATATGGACAGTGAAGAAGAAACTTAACTAATCCCTTAATAACCTTAATTAATCCCCTTAGGGGAACTGTTCTCTGCATTTAACCCATCTGGGGTGAGCACACACAAACCTGGAGTGAGCACATACACATGGAGCAAACACATATCTAGAGTGAACACACATACCTGGTTAGTCTGGAGGGAAGTTGGTTGGGTGCCTTGATCAAGCACTGACGATATTGTGGCCCATGTCACTAACCTTTAGTGAAGTGTTACTGAGTTAGGGTTAGAGTTAACGAATGGGTTAGTGAGTTAGATTAACGATGTAGTGAGTTAGATTAATGAATTACACTAAGTCTTCACACCTATTTTTCTCTGAATTCTATTATTTTTTATTATTTTCTTATTCTTTTACTTCTGTAAGATACACACACACACCTCTGTGTTGGGTATTTCCCTGCATACAACATATTGAGCATCAAAGTGCAGTGGCATCAAAGTGCAGTGAGACACTTTGAATTTAATTGAATAAACTTTATGGATCTCACGAGTGGGAAATTCAGTTCAGTAGCGAGAACCCAGAGTGGCCACAGCCACGGATGTAATTTGGGGGGGGACAGGGGGGACATGTCCCCCCCACTTTTTCAAAAGCTGGTTTTGGTCCCCCCCAGTTTTTACTGTTAAAACCAAATATTTAAATAGCGACGAATCCATGCCCCCCCCACTTTTGAAATCAAAATTACGTCCATGGCCACAGCATCAAGAGAGCGCCGCCATTCACAGATTAGGGGAGAAACATAGAGATAAACATTAGGAGACAAATAAATATGATCACAGATTATTTTCACAACAGGACAACAGTCTGTGAGCATGCAAAAAATCCCCATAGCACATACAGCATTGATAACACAGTGAAGCAGTGAGAGGCGTGATTAATCTAGACTGGGGAGGGGGGAGCCAGAGGCCTGGCACAGTTTTTGTGTCAAAGTTCGCGGTGAAGAGCGAGGGCCATCCTCTCACAATCTCTGTGTGGGGGAAGGAGCAGGTAACCAGGACAACGACCTTCAGGGAGAATTTTGTTTGGGTGTCAATGTAGATAAACGAGAATGCAGAATTTAGCAAGGAGCCTGTCTTTGAGCACATGAAACTGCTCTTAAATCAGTGGTCTCCCAACTGATCCAACTTCACACGTAGAGCAGTGAGACCCTCCATGATCGAATCCAAGCTTTGGAAGTCACAGTCACAGTCTGTGTTCCTACAGCTCTATGCATCACATCAATCAAATTGGGCAATTTTCGTGGGTGTTCAAACTGACCCCACTCTTTTAATTTCCCGATACACCAGGGCAACGCCTAATCCACTCAGCAGAAACCCAGTGATCAAAGTTCCAAATAAGAACACGTCCTCAACATCATCCAGGAAAAGAGGTGCAAGACACAAACCACGTCACGTCTCCCACGAGTCAAGCACATCCAGCTGAGAACGTTTCGTCCGGACATGTGGGTTCTCCTGCACCATGAGTCCTCGTGAAAAAAATAGTGCCAATTGCGTTGAGAGACCACCTGATCAAATCCATCTTCTTTGTTTAAAATTCGAAGAGCAGCGTCAAGGTTCTGAGACAAGACAGAGAAGCTAAGCGAAAACCAGGAAGTGCAGGAAAGACAGAAAGAGAAACAATTTTCCTTACAATTGTTCAAGATATATGCTAAGTTAAGAGCTGGTATGCATAGCATTAGGGTTACGGTAGGGTTAGAACTAGGGTTACATTGAGGATTAGAGTTATGGTTAGAGTTAGGGAAGGTTAGGGTAAGTTAGAGTTAGGGTAACAGTCATTTTCTTACACTAACACACAATAAACCTTGAATGTGCAATAGAAACAGAGGAATTTAATTCAGTCGTTTTCATCACATCCACTAATGCCATTTTTATTTCTATAGATATCAATAATATTCAATAATTGTAAATTATGCACACGTTACATCGAACATCCTTCATAATAATGAAAATAAAATTCTCCGTGAATACGTTCTTCCCAATTGTAAGCACATTTTTAAACTAAATGTCATTTTCAAAACTCTGTATATAAAACAAGTATCTAGTCCCCCATACAATTAAAATTATGTACTTTCTACATCCAAATGAATCACATACACAATTAAATGAGTTGATCTTAATTATAAACAATTTCATACTTCAGCCACTTCTATTAAACCCTGTTCCTGTGTGTAAGATAAGGACATTTTAAAGACATATTTTCAACAAAGAAACAGTACTGGCATCATGCAAATATACAGCACATTTTACTGTACAAATGCAAATATGAACAAAATTGGATTTTGTCTACCCATTTTAAAGGTCTGTTATTTATCTTTTATTGTTATTTTACTCTGCTTTTTTTCATAAATTCTAAAAAATATCAAGTTTCTGCAACATCACACAGAATTACTACCAGTATTAGAAAACAGTTGAGAATGGGCCACCAGTAGAAACAGAATTTAACCCAAACCTCTAACCATAACCCTAAACATTAAAACCTAACCCTAACACTAACCCTAGAATGGGCCACTAGTAGAAACAGAATGAAAAGCTACTTCAGCAGGTGAATCTCAAGAGTTCACAACTTCCGCCAACAGTGATCAGTCCAGTACAGCGGGGCATGGTGGGTCAATGTACAAGGTTAGGATTAGGATTAGACTAGGTTAGGATTAGACTAGGTTAGGGTTAGGACTAGGGTTAGACTAGGTTAGGATTAGGGTTAGATTAGGTTAGGGTTAAACTAGGTTAGGTTGGCTGGTGTGTGACAACAAGCCCTGCTTTTTCCTGTCCTGATGCCACATGGTCTGCTCTGCAGGACCTTAAGCAGAGAGATAAAATATTAATATCTGCTAGTATAGCGTACTACAGTATAGTTTACTTTTCTGTGTTGCTAAGTACACAGGGGAGTGCTAAACAACACCGCACACCTACCAGGTGAGTGCTTAGCAACACCGCACACTTACCAGGTGAGTGCTTAGCAACACCGCACACTTACCAGGTGAGTGCTTAGCAACACCGCACACCTACCAGGTGAGTGCTTAGCAACACCGCACACCTACCAGGTGAGTGCTTAGCAACACCGCACACCTACCAGGTGAGTGCTTAGCAACACCGCACACCTACCAGGTGAGTGCTAAACAACACCGCACACTTACCAGGTGAGTGCTTAGCAACACCGCACACCTACCAGGTGAGTGCCAAATCACCAATCCTTCATCAGTATTTTTCTCCACTGATTCCAAAACACAATTGTACTATATTTAGCCATCAATAAAGAAGGCTTACTGACAATTGGAATAATTTTAAAAACAAATGTGCAGTTGTAACTGATTTGTGGATTTGGAAAATATTGTAGTATTTTCACACATACTGTCAAAAATATGATACCAGTAGCAGAGTGTTGTGTTCATGTACACTAGCTACATGTAACTGTCCAACATCCAGTAAATCGTGTAAGCAATTGGGGAAATCTACATATCTAAAAATACAAGAACATTCATTACCATCGCATTCAGTACTATCACAATAATTATCATCACATTCATTACAGTCACATTGCATTAGTATTTACTAATGTAATTACAGACTAATTAATTGCATCAGTTTCAGTCACATTCATTACCATGACATTAATTACCGTTGCATTAAATTACAATCACATTCATGCACTTTCAAACAGATCTGGACCTTCAATCAGCACAAGTGTCGCCATTTAAAACACACACACACACACACACACACACACACACACACACACACACACACACACACACATCCATCCACCTTTCTCTCCATCATATTTCCAGTCTGTTCCACTCCTCAGTTCTGCTGTGCAGGCCTGACTTTTAGAAATGGGTCCAAGATTGAGTTTAAGGCTAAGATAGGGGATAGGGTTAAGATTTAGGCTTAAGGTTTAGGGATTAGGGTTATCAAGAAGAGAGCTCGTTTTGATGAGTGGACAGTCCATGCCAATCTGTTTCTTTATGTGCATCAATTACCCAGAAACTTCACAAAGTATAAATTACACAGCTTGAAAATATAAATGTAAATGCATCTTCTCCATTGGTCCTCAGCTTTGTTCAGTTCAATTGTGTCTCAGTTTCCACAGATTTAGGTCCAAGGCAGAGGTGAGATTTACTGCTGTCACTTTATATGGTTTATGAGTCCCAGCGTAGTCAGTCTGCTCAAGTCCACTGTAAACTTGGCCAGGTCTTAGAAGTCTTTGTAGATCATCAACAGAGATTCAGCTCAGAGATTAAGATATATGTGCAGGATAAACAAACATGTTTTTCTTCTTTTGACATTAAATAGATTTCATTTAAATTATTTTCTTGCTTGTTTGTTGATCTTCACACTCCCAGGTTTTAGGTATTAAAGGGAGATGCATTGTGGTTGATGTAGTTTAGCAGGAGTACGTCCTCACTGACCCAGTCTCTCCTCTGCATGTTGGGGTCACTGAGACAAACACAGACACAGTATGTGAAAGCTTTTATTGCATAATAAACAAAGTAAATGTTTTACTATTATGAATTCAATGTGAATTAAAGTTCTACTAATAGTCAGTCTAGATTACTGACATTTAGTAGTTTGATACATGTATCCATATCATAACCCTAAAGCCTAGTTTCTCATACCAACCAGATATTTGCATTAGTTTATGCTTTTTAACGGCAGCATATTCAGGATTATTTTCAAACTCAAATGCAAGTTTGAAAACGAATGGTTTTAATTCCAATTGTGTATTTGCATTATTCATACATGTGTGCACTGTCTAAAATGGCTCAAATCACACATTTTCTTTTGCATTTCTGTGTAAAATAGCTTTAGGTTAAAATAGGTTGTAGTTGCAACCCAATCACATTTTCACTATCAAAAAGGCACTCCTGTCAATCAAACAATATGGGTGGGACATCAGGTTTAATTCAAAGTGTTAGGAAGCGATTAAGGAAAGGTTTAAATTTTGGGAGCACAGCTAACATAGAGGAACTAACTACAGACATTTTAACACTGACCAACCAGGCCCAGACACTTCTGTTGATTTTCTACTATTAAGCGTGGATGTGACCCATGACATACTAGGAAAGTGTTAGTGTTAAATTTAGAATTCAATATTAGTGACATCATGTTTGCACATGTACATACAAAGTGACTGACAGGCTTTGTGGAGAGTAGTGTAGGACTACCAGGGGTCCAATTTGGCCAACAATTAATAACCTTAAAATTGTAAAATGTAACGCTGTTTTTATTGGCACAGCAAAAGGCACACAGAGGGTTTGAGGTTAGGGGTTTGGGAGCATAGGTAACAGTGGAATATAAAAAAAAAGAAAGTGAAAACAAGGACAGCAGTTTGAAATTTATTTAGGAGATTATTGTTTATTTGGAAGCATGAGATTTTCAGAAGGTGGGAGTGAGTGAAGGGAGGAGTTCAGCATCGTTCAGACAGCAAGATTGTAACAGCCTTTCGGAGTAACAGCCAATCAGGGACACCGTCCAGGGTAACAGCCAATCAGGGATGGCCACAGACTAACAGCCAGCATCAATTTCTTAGCCCGCAACTCTAAGGCTTATTACACTGCAACGATATAGACACATATTACACTGCTACACTACAAAGGTTTATTACCCACCAACACCACTGTAGAACTGTACTGTAAAGCCACTGTAGAACTGTTCTAGAACCTTCCACCAGAATCTAGTGAAGGAATTCACTCACACCCCTCAATCTCAGACCCACCATTAAAAAAAGGCCATAAGCCTCAAACCCTCTCTCTACTTCTAAAAATTCATACCCCTGGCATATTTTTACTTAAAGGTTAGTTTTATTCAACCAGCATTTTTTTTACTGGAAATGACACAGCCAGAAGATGAACTTTGCATTTTCCCAATACCATTTCCAACAGTCCAAGGTGTTCTAAAGCACCTAATGACCCTGATTGGGAACAGCTGTTTTAATCAGCTCGACAGGTGAAAAACAGTTGGTGCAGTTGGTTTGTGGGGAGTCATGGCTAAGATAAAGGAGCTAACTAAAGATCTGTGGCTGCTCACAAGTGAGGAAAGGGCTGTAAGGCCATATCTAAATGTTTTCAAGCTGCAGTGGCTACAATGCAAGAAATACAAGGTGCTCAACACTGTGGAAAATCTCAAGAAGATGTGGTCAGAACCAAAAGTGACATCTGTGCTGGCCAAGAGGAGGGTGAGAGAGGTGAAAAAATCCAAGGATCACCACCAAGGCCATCCTGGTGAACCTGGGCTCTGCTGCTGCCAACTTCTCAAGGCAGACAGTCCAATGAACACTGCACACTGCTGGGTTCCATGGATGCAGACCAAGGAGGATTCCTGCCATTTCTCCAGAAAAGGTGCACAAATGCCCATTTGGCCTTTGCAAATGCTTATCTGGACAAAGAAGAAGACTTCTGGTCTTGTGTGTTATGGTCAAACAAAACAAAAATTTAATTGTTTGGCCACAATGATGTATCCTTCATTTAGTATAAAAAAGAGAACCCTACAAACACCATCAACCAGGGCCTTTAATCCTAAAAACACCATCAACCAGGGCCTTCAATCCTAAAAACACCATCTCCACTCAATCAAACATGGTTGTGGGAACCTAATGATTTGGAACTGTTTTAGCCAGTGAACCAGGGAACCTAATCATGAAAAAAGAGAAACACCAAGCTTCTCAACAACATCAGGCAGTCTGCAGAAACTTGGCTTCTCTAGACGTACATCATAGCCTTCAAGGTTCATAGACAGGATTATAAATTTGTACAGCCCTCAGTGGTCTGTTGCTGGCCATAATTGAAAGGGGTATGCGTCATTATGGGGTGTGGCAGTAGAGGGTAAAAGCAGGCACATGGAAGACGGAGAGTGAAGCCCCTCCTACAACTCCTCCCTTTTCGGTACCCTTCCATGCAGGAGGGTTAGAGGAGTCAGAATGGTTGGCATGGCTATTTTTTTTACCATATCTGCCCATACAACAGGAAGCAGAGGTTTTGATGGCCACGGAGTACCCTTTGCTGTACGGTTTAAAATTTTCAAAAGTTAACATTTGCTTGCTTCAGTCTACACATTGAATGATTTGCGCATATAATCATAAACAAGTGTATGATTTCATAGCTAAAACCAGTCAACACATTAACGTACGGATCACAATACAGACCCACACCACAGCGTCACAACTATACTGTAACGAATATCAGAGACAGGAGTGACGCAAATGCAAGTTATGGAATATTTAATGAGGAGCGAGCAACACAACACTACGATACAACACAAAAGGCAGAGAGGGACTACACTAAACAAAGAAGGGGGAACAGTGAAACCGGATAAGGGATCATAACTACACGTACTATGAACAGCTAAGGGTAGAATAATTAAAGAATGAGGGAAGCAGTGACCAAGAGAGGGAGAGACAAAACCTAACAGCTGGGGAATGACAAAACCCGACTACAACTAAACACAATGAATGAACACGGAGCGGAGCAGAAAGGCAACGGGATAAAACCAAACAGACAGAAGCGACAGGGTAAACACACAAACATCAACCAGGGAAATCAAAAACTTAGAACATGAAAGAATCAGGAAGGCAGGGAGACTCACGTACAATGACTGACGACAAGAGGTAGAACGGAGGGGTTTAACACTAGCAAGACTGAAATTTCAGGATCTCCAGGACATCACCCCTCCTTCTCACCAGCAATTAGCCATCCTTTTATTATGCAAATGCTGAGCACTGAGGCAGCAGGTCAAACACTAATATGGCTAAAAGTACGAGGAGTTTCGCAGGCAAACCGCGCAGACCCCCGCTCTCCTTTCCACAGAAAACCAGCTCATCTGTATATCACAGCTTCAAGAAGCAATTCAAAAGTTACAACCCATGAAACTATCTTTTTTTTATAGCGCGAAGGTAATTATTCCTATGATGAATAGGAATTAATCTTTTGGTTTGAATCTCGCTAAACATTCTAACTGAAATAAATCTTCGCGATAAAGAATAAACGTTGTATTTGTAGTAGGCGTACGTGCTGTGCGATTTTCACAAGGCAAACCAGACACTGACTAGCCCATTTTATGTGTTTCATACGCATTGTATGCTTACTTCATTGCACTAAAGAATAAACTACAATAATGTGCTCGTTGTAGGCATACGTGTTGTAGGCGTACGATTTTCACAAGGCAAACCAGACACTGACTAGCCCATTTTATGTGTTTCAAACACATTTCATGCTTACTTCTTCGCACTAAAGAATAAACGTTGTATTTGTAGTAGGCATACGTGTTGTGTGATTTTCACAAGGCAAACCAGACAATGACTAGCCCATTTTATATGTGTTTCATACGTATTTTACGCTTCCTTTGAAGCGCCGACCCCGCGCTGAAGATTCTAACTGAAATAAATCTTTGCGCTAAAGAATAAACGTTGTACTTGTAGTAGGCGTATGTGCTAGAAGTTATTTGTTTTATACTATCCAAGTGTTATCTAAAATTAAGTAAAAATCGAAATCAATCAGTACAAATTATATATATTCTATCCGTATCTAGATATTTAGACAGAATCAAACATTGTATGTATGTTATTTCTGCAATTCGTCCGTTACGAAACAGCACTATGTGACGGGCAGGGGTGAGCAACGAAAAGGAAGCGATCACGCCAAGTCTCAGGGAAAAATGATGGTTTAATAGAAAGTGTGCAAACCTAAAACCCGTGCACTATCTCCAAATTAAGGATATAATGACCAGCGGTCAACTGGTACAAAGACAAGACATATATAGGCAAACAAACGACCCTCAGGTGAGACGGATCACGGGCTCCGCCCACCTGAGGGACGCACATGACGTCACCAGACAACAACAACAACAGCCGCTGTGGACAGAGGCGGCCGGTAGGGGGCCGCCTCACCATGACAGACCCCCCCACCAAGCCGCACTCCCCTCCACTGGGTGTGTGGCACACAGCGGCTGCACACAAAACATGAAGGGGCAGGAAGGCAGAGACAGGCAGGAACACACGTCCTGCCGTCCAGGAGCTGAAACATAAAACACAAAACACTTGGTGGAAGTGTTCCGGAAAGGAGGATATCCTGTAGAAACGTATGATTTGGGATTTTATGAGGCCCTTGAAGGTGTGTTTAGGATGGTAACTGCTTTTGTGTAGTAGACAATGGGTGTCTGTGGAGTACATCCCACTACTCACGAACCTGTAGTACATCCCACTACTCACAAAGCCAGGGCCAGCAATGTCAGTCTCTTCTCAGATACTGATACAATCTTACCTTTTTCTCAGGCTTCCACTTCTACTGATAAAGCAGACACACTAATAGATAGAGGGACTGGGACAGCAGGGCCACAACTCGTAACATCCCCCAGATTAAGAGCCAAACCTGATTCTCCCACTCTTCCAGCCACTAATAGAGCTTCCCCTACATTGGCATCTAGTTTCCCCATAGAGACAAATACATTACAATATCCCATCCAACACCCTAGAAGCACTAGAAAGATTTTTGAATGGGAATTAGTAGTTACTAAACCTGTTGTTTTTATTGGGGATTCCAACTTAGCCAGGATTCCCCCTTATAGCAACGCCCGGGTACAAGTTGACAGTTTTCCTGGGGCTAACTTCCTCCACATAGCCAAGGTTCTACAAAAATTGACCATACATTCAGAGACTGAGATTGTAGTCCTAGCATTGGGCATTAACAACAAAGACCAGTTGTTCACACAAACTTCCAAAAAACAGCTACAGGAGTTGTGGAGGACGGCAGCTGAAGTCTTCCCCAATGCCACGATTTACACTCCAATCATTCACTTTTCAGACCTTCTCCCAAAGACCCAGCAGCAGAACCTACGGGCTCTAAACACCTGTATAGCGGATAACGGCATGTTCCTGAACGAGATATCACAACTCAGATTCCAAGTGGAAGCCAGGGACTTAGTCCACTGGACCCAGGGTACGGCTCAAGCAATTTTTACTTATTGGCTTGACCAATTAAACTGACCAATCCCCCTAGGTGTCAGACACTTCACAACACTAACAATGTTCTCAATCTCTCAAGCAGTTTTCAGCCCACAGAAGAACAACTGGCCCTCCTCAGTAGAGGTCTATCCTTCATTCCTACGCCTCGGGCACCGGCCTTGGGGGAACTTAGAGGTGACTTGTCTGCATTTAATAGAAGGTTAAAACTCTTTGACTATTTTCACCCGTCCATAGATTCTGTATGTTTACCATTCACAGCACCCTCCACCTGGACACCCCAGGACCAGAGAATCTCAGCCCCAATTCGGCAGCTCATCCACAAAAACAATACCAGCCTCAGACATTTGCATAGTCACATTCAAAATCAGGATAACCTCACCCCTGGTCTAAGAACAGCATTAAATCAACTTAAGAAAAATAAAGATATTATTATCAAACCCGCTGATAAAGGCTCCTCAGTTGTTTTGATGGATAAATCTCAATATCTTTTAGAGGCACACAGACAACTCTCCAATACCAAACACTACACTAAATTGACATAGTTTACAGAAACAGACACAACTTTTAATCATGGACATATTTCAGGATCTGAAAAAACAGGGTTACATTACTAATAAGCAGCAAACCTACCTATCAGGCACAAATCCACCACGCCCTAGACAGTTTTATCTGTTACCCAAAATCCACAAGGACCCAGCAACATGGACTATCCCTTATAAAGTTCCCCAAGGCCGTCCTATAGTCTCGGACTGTGGCAGTGAATCATACCAGGCAGCCCAATTTGTGGATACTTTTCTGAATCCTTTATCACAATTACACCCAAGCTATTTAAAGGATACATATGACTTTGTGGGAAAAGTTAGGGGACGGCACTTTCCAACACATGCATTCCTATTCACTGCAGACATCGAGGCACTATACACTAACATTGACACTACATTGGGGCTTCGGGCGGTCAGGAATATTTTACACACACATCCAGACCCCACACGCCCAGACAAGGCCATCCTAAGCTTGTTAGAACTGGGTTTAAACAGAAATGACTTCGAGTTCCACGGAGAACATTTCCTACAAACCCACGGGACAGCCATGGGCAAAAAATTCGCCCCAGCCTACGCAAACATTTACATGGCAGACTGGGAAGCTACATTTTTAAAACAATGCACTCATAAACCTGACCTCTATTTCAGATATTTGGATGACATCTTTGGAGTCTGGTCCCAGGGCTGGGATACCTTCCTACAGTTTATCAATCAGGCCAATAACCATCACATCACCATCAATCTCAAGTACCACACCCATACGGACACAATAGACTTTCTAGACACTACAGTATTTTTTTCACCTTCACAGCAGAACAAAATTCTTCAAACAAAGGTTTTTTTTAAATCCACAGACACCCATTGTCTACTACACAAAAGCAGTTACCATCCTAAACACACCTTCAAGGGCCTCATAAAATCCCAAATCATACGTTTCTACAGGATATCCTCCTTTCCGGAACACTTCCACCAAGCCACCACTACCTTATTTCAGGCTCTCAGGAACCGGGGGTACTCCAAACGGTTCCTGAGATCCATCAAATCAAAAACATGCAGGCAACTCCATCAAAATCAGCCAGTCCGGGGACCAGACTCCAAAGATCTCCATCCTCAAATCCTTCCATTTATTTCCACTTACAATAACTCCTCTTTACTATTTAACAAACACATCAGACACAATTTCCAACAGGCCCAGAACCGACACCCATCCTTAACATCTTTGCAATTGGTAGCAGCATACAGAAGAAACCGAAACCTACAAGACTCCTTGGTACACTCCACCCTGCGTAGGGAATGGAATGGACCTCGGGAGATCAGTAATCCACATTACTTAAAAAAGAGGAGTCTGTGGGTTGACTCTAGGGAGTATACGCTTCAACAGGGGACCTCCCTAGAGACGGTGAATGTAGTGTACATTATATTATGCACCCACTGCCAAAAGAAATACATTGGGGAAACTAAACATACAACTAAGGCCAGACTCAACAGACATCTTTATAACATCAGGAAAGGCACAACACCCACCCCACTGGTAACACACTTTTGCATAGTGGGCGCTAAACATCTGCGGGTTACGGTGTTGGAATCGAACCTGACCTGGACGACATACCAAAGGAAGAGGAGAGAGACACACTGGATTAGAGCTTTAAATACATATACACCTACAGGCTTCAACATCAGGGAGGGACCAAACACAGGGGAAACAGAACATACACACTAGCTACAAACTTGCAAAATTAAAAGAACATTGGGAAAAGTGGTATATGGGCAGGGGTTTCTTTTAGGATAATTTGGTTTGTATTTGTGGTCTTTCTTGTTTTTTTTATATATATTGATTTTCATAGTGTGTGTATGTATTATATTTTCTTACCAGCTTACCTCCCCGGGCGGGACCCTGGACCGACCGGGCCGTTAACACAAAACCACGCCCCGGTCGGTCACAGGGCCCTCACGCCCTAACCAGCATTCAGCCGGTAAGCCCCATGGGTGTGAGGACGAGGGGCTACGGCTCCTCTCTCGTCCCTCGTGTGTGTGTGGGTGTGCAGGCTACCTCTCCAAGGCGCAGGTACTTCACCTCCTGGACCTACCTCCTCCCAGAGCTGACCCCTGCCTTCTGCTAGGGGTCACCCCAGCCTCCTGGGGAGCCAACCCCTCCCGGGGCACTCCCGACGCGGGCTAGGGAGCAGCCCCAAGGGCCTCCTGGTCACCCCGGGCAGGAGGAAGGATCTCCATCCCCAGCAGGAGCTTTTCAGACCGGAGCCCCATGGTCCCCAAACATCCGGGGGCCCCAGCCCTCTAGGGAGGGGCTCTTCACGACCGGGCTCCGGTCACCCCACAACACAAGGGGGCTCCTGCCAGGTGGAGACCCCCACAAGGTCCAGGAACACTGCCAAGGAGAAGCACCTGCACAAAGAACACAACCTCACACACACACACACACACATATATACAAACACACAACACAAACGCGCCTTAGACGCCCTCCGTGCCATACCCAGTGGCACGGGACCACAGCCGGTCCCCCCCCAAACACACATTTAAGGGGAGGAGCATGGGTGGAATTACATTTAACAGTTGACATCACGCTAGGACAAAACACACACGCAAAGACTAGACAAGCAAACAAAAACGGTGCACAGACCGACAGACGGGACCTACACATGCGCGCTCGACATAAACACACAGGGACGCGCGCCGCTCAGAGTCGCAGTCGCTCCCCACATTTAACACAAGACACACGAGGAGCGAGGCGACGGTGACGAGCGGCGACCGCGTCACACACAAAACACGCAACATTAAACATAACGAGCACGCACACTGATCCACACATCCGTCGACAAACACACGTTTTAACAAACACGAAACATGAAGAGCCTTCCAGGGAAGATGCCCTGGGCCTCGCCGTGCCACAAACACAGACACGGCGGAGCTCTTCAAACAAGCAAACAAACAACAGACACAAAGAGTTTTCCCAGGGCAGACAGCCCTGGTCCACGCCGTGCCACAAACACAACACAAAAGCACGGCGGAACTCTTCACAAAACACCACGCAGACAAACACTTACCACGAGACATGACCACGAACGAAGGAGAAAGAAAAAGAGACTCGGCGGCTTCCGAAGGGTGGCTGGTCATTCTGTGACGGGCAGGGGTGAGCAACGAAAAGGAAGCGATCACGCCAAGTCTCAGGGAAAAATGATGGTTTAATAGAAAGTGTGCAAACCTAAAACCCGTGCACTATCTCCAAATTAAGGATATAATGACCAGCGGTCAACTGGTACAAAGACAAGACATATATAGGCAAACAAACGACCCTCAGGTGAGACGGATCACGGGCTCCGCCCACCTGAGGGACGCACATGACGTCACCAGACAACAACAACAACAGCCGCTGTGGACAGAGGCGGCCGGTAGGGGGCCGCCTCACCGTGACACACTAATTTACAGGTAGAGAATATATATAATTTGCACTGCTACATAGACAGGAAACGCCACAAAATAATCTCTGAAATATCATAAAAATTATATATATTCTATCTGTATATAGATATTTAGAGAAAGTCAAATATAGGCATTGTAGCCTACATGTTATTTATGTTGTTCTGCTTTTATGAAACAGCACTACTTATATAAAAATTCTAGCCATATCAATTTTGTTTTTCCACGTAATTCCAGATAATTACAGAATAATTAAATTAAATTTTAACCCAGAGACTGACTGATTATCCATTCATCTATACATCTATTCATCCATCAGATATAAAGAAATGGAAATGCGTGAGTATCGGTTAGTGATTAGCGGGTATCGATACGCATGTCATTAGCGCCTTTGCATCAGCCGCCGTGAAGGTCCACAATTTACACTTGTTGAAGATGGGTGGGGTGTGGTCTTCTCCAAGCTGGGATAAAAACGGACACACAAACACAGGTGAGTCATTTCATATATTTTTCTTGTTCTGCGAGGAAGACACAGACACTACGATGGCACACAAGAGGATTTACACTCCTTTGCATTGCGTTTCTTCTGAACGCAATGGATGACTGTGATTCCGACGGAGGAGAGGAACTTTCTTTTAGTGCTGAAGACTCCGATCTGGCACTTTCAACTGGCGCAGATACGAGTGGACAATCGGATGAAGAAAACCATAGCCCTCCACGAAAGAAGCGTTCTGTTGCTAAGGATGTCAGTAAGCCTGCAACGAACATAAACGCAAAAGATGGAACCGCTTGGGAAAAGACTGATGTTGTACGAAGTCTTGGACACGGCAGCACCACTTTTACGTTCAGTGAGACCGCAGGACCTACAGAGCATGCCAAGGTAATGTAAAAAACTCTTTTCGTAGATGTATACAAGAAAAGTACAGAGGTGAATTTTGCCAGCTATATTTCCTCTTTTGTATAGATGAAACTGTAGTGCATGTTGTAGTGTAGTGCATAGGAAAAAACATTGAATTGAATTTGGCCAACTATATTTCCTCTTTGTTATATTTTATAAATATATTTATATTATATTTCCTCTTTTTTTACATATAAGTAATGTTATCACGGATGTACATAGGAAAAAGCATTGAACTGAATTTGGCCAACTATATTTCCTCTTTTGTAGATGTAAAGATGAAAAAAAAAATATTATTTTATATTTCCTATTTTTTTACATACAAGTGATGTGATTTTTATTTTACTTCTACAGCGCAGAATCACAAGCAGGTTGCAGAGCTTTCTGTGTTTGATCGACATAGAGATGCTGAGGACAATCACACACTGCACGGTCCATGAAGCCCACAGAGCGGATCAGAGCTGGAACCTGTCTGTCAGCGAGTTGATGGCTTTCATCGCAGTGCTTTTTCTGCGGGCAATACTCAGCCCGGTTGGAGCGGTGGCCGATTGTTGGTCTAAGAAATACGCTGTGCCAGCAATCAAGGACACGATGTCGCGTGACCGCTACAAAGAAATCATGCGGTACTTGCGCTTCGATGACAAGGACACCCGTGCGGAACGTGTAAAGAGCGACAGATTTGCTGCAATCTCGGACATCTGGCAATGTTTTGTACGTAACTGCACTCTGTGTTACACGCCAGGACAACACATCACCGTTGATGAGCAGCTCTTTCCAACCAAGGTCGCTGTCCTTTCCTGCAATACATCGCTACAAAACCTGACAAGTTTGGCATAAAGTTTTGGATTGCTGCTGATTTGAAGACCAAGTATATGTGCAATGCTCTTCCATATTTGGGAAAGGACCCCAGTCGTCCCAAGGGAGAAAGACTGTCAGAGAATGTCGTCATGAAACTCATGGAACCATATCTGGACAAGGGCAGAACCGTCACCACTGACAACTACTTCACATCCCTGTCTCTGGCCAACAGACTGCTTGCATGCAACACAGCTCTGCTTGGGACAATCAACAAGATCAGAAGAGAAATTCCTCCTCCAGCAAAAAACACCAAGGGACGTGAGGAATTCTCCACACATGTGTACACATCAGGAAGTGCCATACTGACAGCGTATGCTCCAAAAAAAAACAAGGCAGTCTGCATTCTCAGCACAATGCACAAACAAGTCACGATCTCCGAAGGCCGCAAAAGGAAACCAAACACAATCACGGACTACAACAGCATGAAGGTATGCGTATATGATGATAAATAATGTCACATTATTGAATTTTTATGTCATATATGTCAGACAAAATGATTATAATGTTTATAATGTAACATAACATTTTTATGTTTCTTCTTTGCAGTGCGGTGTGGATATCATGGACCAGAAGGTGCGTGGGTATACGGTCCGCGCAGGAACACGCAGGTGGCCTGTTGCAGTGTTCTACAACATGCTGGACATGGCAGCGATGAATGCACGTTTTGTATACGACATGCACGAGGTCCATGGAGAGCAGAAGAGACTTTTTACGTGTTCTTGCTGAGGAAGTTCGGCGTCGATTCATACAGGAAAAGACAATGGCGAAAAAGCAACGACCTCCACTTGCTCCTGGAAAGACGACGCAGTGCCAGGTGCAGATACACTGCAACAGGAATCACAGCTCGGAGCGGTGTGCTGTGTGCGCCAAGTACACCTGTCGAAAATGTAGAAAGGATGGGCCATGGATATGTAGCAACTGTTAGCTTGCGGGATGCTCAAAGCGCACTTGGCTGTATTTCAAATGAGATTTCTATTTTTCTAATAAAAATAATGTTGTTCTGCATCACACATTTGTTTTACTCTGTCATTGCTAAGGCAAGAATATCTTTATTGTTGATATTACTGGGTGGGGTGTGTGTGTGTGTGTGTGTGTGTGTGTATAAAACTTTTACAACAGCGGTTCTATTACCGGCATTATTTCTGTAAATCGCGTATATACTCAAACTCTAACACAATGTGCAAGTATGTTACATTACAAAAAATATAGGTACACAGATTGACTGGTATCTTACAAGTTTGTAGTGGATTCAAAATGTATATTTGTTTACTCTGCAGCACGATTCTGTGAATTTGCCATCGCACTACACGTACCGCCAACGCATTGTTTATTCTTTAGTGTAAGCATAAAAAACGTATGAAACATAAAAAATCACATAACACGTATGCTTATTACAAATGGATTGTTTATTCTTCTTGAAGCTGTGATATACAGATGAACTGGCCAGGCTGAATTTCCTTGGAAATGGAGCGGTGGTCGGCGCTTGAAACTCATAAAATGGGCTAGTCAGTGTCTGATTTGCCTTGTGAAAATCGCACAACATGTATGCCTACTACATGCACATTATAGTAGTTTATTCTTTAGTGCGATGAAGTAAGCATAAAATGCGAATTAAACATATAAAACTGGCTAGTCTGTGTCTGGTTTGCCTTGAGAAAATCACACAGCACGTACGCCTACTACAAAAACAACGCGATGATTTATTTCACTTAGAATGTTTAGCGTGATTCAAACCAAAGGATTCATTCCTATTCAGCATATGAATAATTATCTTCGCGCTATAAAGAAAGATAGATTGTAACTTTTGAATTGCTTCTTGGAGCTGTGATATACAGATGCACTGGCCGGGCTGAATTTCCTTGGAAAGGAGAGCGGGGGTCGGCGCTTCAAACACGCACCATGTCTTTAGCAAGACAAAGAGCACTAATCTCTTCACAGCGGGGAAGTGGGCTACTCGGCAGCTGGTTTTCCTCGCAACTTTTTTCGTAGCGTTGGCCTTCCCAGTGTTAAATACACAGAAAACACGACGGTGAAACGAGACGCAAATGGGAACAATGAGGACAGGGGTGTGGCAGACAGAGGGAGAAACCATGGGAACGGGTAAACTAGGCGGGACCAGGGAGGAGGGATCAATCAATCAAAGTTTATTTGTATAGCGCTTTTAACAACTCAAGTTGTCGCAAAGCAGCTTTACAGGGTTTACAAGGTTAAACGTGACATATACTTTCAGGTTGTTCCTTGAGTTTGGTTTTATCATAGCTAAAATTTGACCCCATGTCTTAAAGGTGTTCCTAGTACTACAATAAATGAAATTTTGTATGAAGAATGGAACGTGGAGGGCTCAAATATCTAATTTAAATGCAACTATTGACATTCAGAGCCAGAAATTCTAATCAGAATTTCCATTCGCGGACTAGTACTCCCGACAGCAGTGCACAAGAAATCATTCGCTTGACCAGAGGAGTACATTTACTCAATTACGAGGAAAAATTATTCACACACAACTTTTGAGGAAATCATTCACCCATTCGCCACTATGGTAAAATTTACTCTTGCAGTTTTGAGGAGAAAAAAATCAGCCCGACAGAAGGTGCTAAACGATCCCCAGTAGATAAGGATAAACGCTCACCTAGAAAGGACCCATGGCGAGCCCACAAATTGTTAAGGTTTTTTTGGAGTTGTCTTTTAGAAGTAGATCAAAACCATCAGGGTTCATAATCAGGATTATAAATTTGTTCAGCCCTCAGTGTTCCGTAGCTAGTGCCAGGAGAACTCTTTCCTGACACCCGTGTGTTGTGAATCTGTTCTCTTTTTACCAGCTATGGAACACTGAGGGCTGAACAAATTTATAATCCTGATTATGAACCCTGATGGTTTTGATCTACGTCTAAAAAAATACCTTAACAGGTACCAGTGGACATTTCAGCACAACAATGATCCAAAACACACAGCAAAATGATGAAGAAATGGTTAGCAGACAAAAACATTAATGCAAATTAAAACATATGCAGTGGCACAGCCAGACTCCTGACTTGAGTCCAATTAAGAATCTATGCAGGGAGCTAAAGATCAGGGTGATGGTGAGGAAACCCTCCAACCTGGAAGAGTTGGAGTTCATTGCTAAAGATGAATGGGCAAAAATACTTTTTGAATATGCCACTTTTTGTTCAAATGTAAAAGCTGAGAAATATTTTTCCACAGTGATGCCCCTTGTATTTCATCTTATTATCTTCTGGTAGTTGAATAAACATTACTAAGTCAAAATTTGTCAATGGGATGAATAATGTCTGGCAACACTGTATATATATGTGCTTTGTGCACATGCAAAATACCTGCTGGGCGGACTCCGCCTCCTTATATAGAAATTCCCTGATTGGTTATTAGGGTTTGCTTTATCTGTACAGGTTATGCCATTAACCACTTATGGTTAGCCATACACTAATCAGTGTTATTTAGTGAGAGTAATATAACATTTTCTTTTGAATTTACATCTCTTGTCATAAAACCATTTTTTAAATCTGCATTATATTTTCTAGAGTTTCAAGGTTTAGTACAATGCCAAATCATTAACTGACAACCATATCAGTCCCTGATTCTGAGCCTCTAGTGACAGTGGTGGTTATATAAAAATGCAAACTACAGTCAGTTTTATCAATAACAAATACAACCCCATCCTAACCAAAGCTGCATTTATGCAGCATCTGAGTTAAGTTCAGCAATCTACTGAAATCAATAATTGACTTAAAAGTATTACTGTAAAGTTTAATACAATGCAATCATACAAACATACTATATACTGTTATGACTACAAAAATGTACAACTTGGTTTTTCTTTTTCTTGTTCTCCTTTTGATTATTACTATAGGCAATAAGGATATTGATATTATTAGTATATATTATTGTTGACAATTTTGGCCACAGTTACACCAATCATATTCACAGCTTTCTGAACCATTACACTGCAGGACTGTTTCACTGCAGAACCATTACACTGCAGAATCATTACACTGCAGAACCATTACACTGCAGAACCATTACACTGCAGAATCATTACACTGCAGAACCATTACACTGCAGAACCATTACACTGCAGAATCATTACACTGCAGAACCATTACACTGCAGAATCATTACACTGCAGAACCATTACACTGCAGAATCATTACACTGCAGAACCATTACACTGCAGGAACATCTAGCTAGAAAAAACACACACAAATGTTATGTCTAGAATATTCTATCAAATGAAATTCAATTAATAATACTACAAATACTACTACTATTATAACAATGATAATAATAATAAGCTTGCACTTAAGATAAATGATAACAAATGGACTTAAAAGTCAGAGTAACAATTTAAAAGGAGAAACCTTCACTTTGAACTTTCCGAAGAGTAAGCGTGGGCGTGGCCAGTGCGGGTGCTCGGATGTTGGCTGGGAGAGTTTCTGAGGGATCTGATGCCTCACGGAACATTCGCCTCCATGATGGAGACCGAGTGAAGGTCTTACTGGCCTCCTTGGAGGTGCATGCAAACACACACACACACACACACACACACAGTCACAATGTGTCTGTAATATTGAGCTGTTTGTAGTGTCATTGTAGTGCACTTGTACCTCATCCAGTCGTCTCTCTGTTGCCATAGAAATAAGAGTACTAAACTCTTTCTCCAGCTGTTGCCGTGCCTGTGGAGTGACAGGAGTCAGCTTTATGGGGTAGGGTTACTTAGAGGTAGTGTTGGGTAGGATTGGGGTTGATTTTGGGTAGGGTTGGGGTTGATTAGGGGTAGGGTAGCGTAGGGCTTGATTAGGGGTAGGATTGGGGTTGATTATGGGTAGGGTTGGGGTTGATTAGGGGTAGTGTAGGGGTTGATTAGGGGTAGGGTTGGGGTTGATTATGGGTAGTGTAGGGGTTGATTATGGGTAGGGTTGGGGTTCATTATGGGTAGTGTATGGGTTGATTAGGGGTAGGATTAGGGTTGATTATGGGTAGGGTTGGGGTTGATTAGGGGTAGTGTAGGGTAGTGTAGGGGTTGATTATGGGTAGTGTGGGGGTTGATTATGGGTAGTGTAGGGGTTGATTATGGGTAGTGTATGGGGTTGATTAGGGGTAGGGTAGTGTAGGGGTTGATTATGGGTAGTGTAGGGGTTGATTAGGGGTAGGGTAGTGTAGGGGTTGATTAGGGGTAGGGTAGGGGTTGATTATGGGTAGTGTACGGGTTGATTAGGGGTAGGGTAGGGTCAGTGTTGGGGAGTAACGAATTACATGTAACGACATGACGTAATTTAATTACAAAAAAAGTGTAACTGTAATTCGTTACAGTTACAATGAGAAAATATGTAATTCAGTTACAGTTACTTCTGGAAATATTAAGAATTACAATTTTAGTTACATTTTAAAAAATATAAACAAAAACCTTTGTGAATATTTAATGATATTTTTTATTGCTTTGTGCCCTATATCGCCGTTTCCCGTTTGTTTCTGTGCTGGAGCAGCAAGCACGTGGTTCAGTTTCAGCTCAAGCAGCAATAATGACAGATGCCGGCTATCAAGAAGTTGTCCACGTCGAAGCAATCTATGTCAAACCTAAGGAAACATTTAGAGGTAAGTGAGGTAAGTACCCTCAGGTAAGTGCAACTCACTGATAGACGAAGCATGCAGGTACAACAGGCTATAGATTGTGTTTGCGCTACATGTGTTGTCAATAAATGTGAACCACGTGCCACAATCGGCAACTATTTGTGATTATGCCAAGCCTTTGTGTAAATTTCAGAGTTTGGAGGTTTATTTCCGATCAGTATGCTGACTGTCAAACACTGTGGTTTCATAGTTAGCTACTTGCCGGTCTAGCTACTACTATTCACTTGAATGTGTTTGTCCTTTAGCATGCTAGCTTGATTTACAGGCTAACCCTAAACAGGTATTCGATGGAATCATACATGACTATTATAGACAATGACAGACGGTATCAAATGACAATTTATGACTGTTTGGTGTTGATGCATGAAAAACATTTGTCGATGTCTATGACACGACCTAGCCTACCCAATTGGTATCATTGGACCTATCTTAGACCTACCGTTCGACAAGCAACACATTTAAATTTAATTTAATGCTAAAGTAAGTTTGCAATAAATGTGATAAATACAGATGGAATTATACAGATAATATACAGATTATCCTATACCACTGTAGATAGGGCTATACAGATGTGAATTGAAGAGGAACACTGTACAGATGTTGTGTGGATGGTAAGGTATGGATAGAGGGGAAGGAAAGAATGGTCTTTGGGAAGAGTTCAATGAGGTGACCGCTGTGGGAAAGAAGTGGTTTCTGAACCTGCTTGTGTTAGTCTGCAAACTGTGAAAATGGTGGAGCCTGGGGGAGGAGCAGAAAAGAGTATGGCCCGATGACAGGAGTCTGAGAATCTTACATGCCTGGTGCAGGCATCTCTTCTTGTGGACCTCCTGTGATTGCCTGTCAGCAATTCCTTCTCAGCTTAGTACTTTTTTAAGGTTCACACTGTCAGTTCTCAAAAATTTAATGTTGAACATGGGTCAATACTCAATTAAACCTTAAAGTTATCAAAAAGTAATTAGTTACATTAATTTTAAAAAGTAATCGAAAAGTTACACTACAATTACATTTTAAACAAGGTAACTTGTAACTGTAACGAATTACATTTTTAAAGTAAGTTACCCAACACTGGGTAGGGTAGTTTTGGGGTTGATTAGGGGTAGGGTAGGGCAGTGTTGGTTAGGGCTGGTTAGTCTTGTAGGTACCTGTGTGTTCTGATTGGGAATCTGCAATAATAGAGCCAGGTCTGTGTAGTCAAAAGTGTCATCAAGTGCCAGCAAAGATCCGTGGACTCCACTGTCTCTGAGATTATCAGCAAACTCCTTCAATCCGATTGACTGGACCCACAGCATCACCCTCTCATTAGACCACACCATCACATCTACATGGAGACAGGCAGCAGAGAGAGAAAAATATAAACCCTTACAGAATACACACACCCCTACACTATGGATGGAGAGATTCACCGATTCACATCGGTGATTCGGCACACATGTCTGCGATTCGACTGCACCGGTAGATTCAACGTGCATCGGGTTTAATTTGCGGTCGAATTTACGGTGCATCTCCTCTAGCCTTTTTGCATCGGCAAATACCATGGTTAAATCGGGTGTTTTGTTTTCCAGTATCTATTCCTTATTCTAATGTATTTACAGAGCCAACAAACTTTTTTTTAAATTGATTTCTTTTTTTTTCGAGGCAACATAAATGCACCATCGTGTCCTCAGATACTGACGCAAACACGCAGACGTACACAACAAAGATGGAGGGAAACGAGAGCATTAGCAACGACAAATATATTTAATGCACCAAAAAAGACACACAAATCAAACGTGTGGCAATATTTCGGGTTTTTTAAGCGAGGTGGTCAACTTGACAAGACGCATGCAATCTGCAAACAATGCCGTGGGGCTATCAAATACGTTAGTAGCACAATGAACCTGATGACACACATGAAAAGACAGCACGGTGTGGACATCTCTGCGGCCGCTACCCCCTCGTAAGTCTAGCAGACAGTAGTGTTGCAGATCATAATTTTCACTATGTTAATACAGTACTTTTAAAAACTGTTCATCTTATGTTTTAAACGTTTTGTATAAATATAGATGGAGAAAATAACTGAATAATTCACTTGAATAAATTAATGCTCTGTCTGAATGTACTGAATTATGCATTTGTTTATATTATGTATTGGTTTTGCTCCATTGAAAACAACCAGGGGTGAGTTTCCCGAAACGTTCTTAGCGCTAAGTACTTCTTAACCTCGTACGTTTCATATGAGGTTACGAAGTACTTAGCGCTAAGAACGTTTCGGGAAACCCACTCCAGATGCATACATCCCTTAAAATGTTAGAGAGTAAAGTAGATTGGTCTATTGAGTTAAGAAAACTGATGGGTTAGGCCAGTACATCCTCAAACCTCAACTAACTGTATCGAATGATCACTTATCAAACCGAATCCTCATATAATAAGTCATATCATTATCAAATCATTTTGAATCGCATCATATCGCGAACAGTAGTGATTTGTATCGCATCGTATCGACAAGGGGTTTCAGAGTATCGCAGTTATATTGTTTCGGTGACAGTGTATCGAGATGTGTATCGAATCTACCTTAGTGGTGAAGATATACATCCTTAACCTACACACATACAGACACAGCCACCCACACCCACACCGCACACACAGAAACATCCACCCACACACATACCCACCACGCCCACATGTGTCGGCGAGTCAGAAGTCAATGTTTTGATTATAATATTTCTACACAAAGATATTGTAGCAATGTGGTTTAACACTAGAGCTCCTACAGCCTTAATCTGAAGTCTGGTCCTTTAAATTTTGTCCATAGTAGGAGTTATGAACCAATTAATAGAGGGTTAAAATCTTGACTACATTTGATTTGTACATTTGTATGTCACTAAGATTTACATTGTGACTGGAAGATTTGTGTATCATTTATTATATGACCAATACATAATCATGACATCACTAATATCCACCCCTCCTGGTTAGCGCTGTTGCCTCACCACGAGGTGGTCTGGGTTTGATTGGTCCAGTTCACTCTGTGTGGAGTTGGCATGTTCTCTCTGTGCCTGTGTGGAGTTTCCCCAGGTACTCTGGTTTCCTCCCTCAGTCCACAGACATGCGTGGTAGGTTGACTGGTCGCTCAAAATTGCCCGTAGGTGTGAGTGTGTGCATGTGTATTGGCCATGTGGACTGGCGACCTGTCCATGGTGTACCCTGTTCTTGCTCGATGATGCTGAGATTAGCTCATTATAAAACAGACCCGGATAATCAGATGAAAATTGATGGATGGATGACTTCATATTGAAGTGCGGGTGGGTAGGTCAATTTTACCATTCCAATTTAACCTCTAAATCAAGAGGAACAGCTATACTTATTAATAAACTTAATAAGTGTAATATTAATATGACCAGATTGGAAGCTGATCCAGCAGATATGTTATAGTAATAGGCAGACTGTAATATTCCAGTGGCTAATGTCCTGGCTAATGTTTATGCACCAAATTGGGATGGTAGCACTTTTTTTCATAAATCTCTTCACAACTGCCCAACATGGACACACCACCTCATTCTTGGGGGGGACATAAACCGCATCTTTGGACGAAAGTTTGTCCACTCATTTAACTCTTTCTAAATCAGCCAACTTAATTAAACATTTTCTTGATGGATATGAAGTGACAGATGTTTGGAGGTTTAAAACCCTCTAGGTCGCGGGGGCGCTAGTGAGCAACGCATGGAGTAGACGTGTTCGAGGGAGCTCCTCCGCACCAAACCTTTAACACTAGAAGCGCCGCGCCTCATTTACATACTTATACCTAGAAGCGCGGAGGGCCGGTCATCTGACCGATTTCACCACCTCCTACTAGCGCCGTGTTGTTTTCACCTACTTAAAGCGCGCCTCGGGCGGTCAAAAGACCGCTGAGTCTTTACACAGGGGAGCTGGTACTGACACATAATTAACGCTAGATGGCGTTTTGCACAAAAGGAAGAATGAGCCGCCCAAACAAAATATTCGTAATGGTGACATTTGCACGTAACGTCAATATGTTAACAAATTAATGTGACTAAACCTTTTAGAATCAGTGCCTTGTGACCTTGTTCTCAGTAGCTTTCCCATTGTCAGTTTTGTTTAGTTTCATATTGCATTTCCTGGTTTGTGCGAAAACGTAAATGCAAAATATAGTTTCAGTTTTGTTTCTTGGTTAGTGTAATAGTTTGCTTGGTTAGTGTAATAGTTTGCTTATTTGTCTGTGTGTTATTCTGTTGGCATATATGTCACTATATTATCATGTACGTTCGCCACACCACTAACCCACTGGCCCGCACCCCCACTGTGAAGCGTTCACGTCTTTTGTCTTGCTAATGCTACAGACTGCGCTGCAGCCTTCCACCCCCACATCCACAAAAAGCTTGTTCGATACTCAGAGTAGCAAAGTGAAGCCCGTAGACCGAGCTAAAGCAAGTTTGTTTGTATACTCAATGTTACGCCATTTCAAGTTTTAATGTCTAAAAGTTGTGTATGTTAGTGAATTGTAGGCTATGGTGAACATAACAAATCTACAAATAAATGTCTATAATGTTTTGTGTTAGACAAAGAACAAAAAGCATAAATAGGCAAAATAATTACAAAAATATCATTATAAAAGGTAGGCTATGTACCTTTGCGTAACAAAACGCAAAATTATTAAAATGATACGGATGGCTTCACGAATATAGTTGCCTCTGTCCTCTCTAATGTTCACTTTTTTATCTTGCCGTATTGTGTTGCCGTTTCAAATGAGGTGTTTGATCGGTGAATAGCCGATGTGTGATCCCACGTCCTAACGACCGTGTTATCACCGAGCGTTATCACCATTCGGTGATTTACATGTATCGTATATTGCATAAGTTTCGTTCCCCACCTCAAATTAAGTTCCATTTATGTAGTGAATTGTGAACTTGAGAATAAACCTCCGCCGCTGTGGTTAATGTTCATGCACTGTTTGAACAATATTTATTAATTACAGCCAGGTTTTGGAGGTTGTAGAACACAGCTACAGGCCAACAACGGGTGCATCCCGTCTCTCTTTAGCGTATATTGCATAAGTTTCGTTCACCACCTCAAATTAAGTTCCATTTATGTAGTGAATTGTGAACTTGAGAATAAACCTCCACCGCTGTGGTTAATGTTCATGCACTGTTTGAACAATATTTATTAATTACAGCCAGGTTTTGGAGGTTGTAGAACACAGCTACAGGCCAACAACGGGTGCATCCCGTCTCTCTTTAGCGTATATTGCATAAGTTTCGTTCCCCACCTCAAATTAAGTTACATTTATGTAGTGAATTGTGAACTTGAGAATAAACCTCCACCGCTGTGGTTAATGTTCATGCACTGTTTGAACAATATTTATTAATTACAGCCAGGTTTTGGAGGTTGTAGAACACAGCTACAGGCCAACAACGGGTGCATCCCGTCTCTCTTTAGCGTATATTGCATAAGTTTCGTTCCCCACCTCAAATTAAGTTACATTTATGTAGTGAATTGTGAACTTGAGAATAAACCTCCACCGCTGTGGTTAATGTTCATGCACTGTTTGAACAATATTTATTAATTACAGCCAGGTTTTGGAGGTTGTAGAACACAGCTACAGGCCAACAACGGGTGCATCCCATCTCTCTTTAGCGTATATTGAATAAGTTTCGTTCCCCACCTCAAATTAAGTTACATTTATGTAGTGAATTGTGAACTTGAGAATAAACCTCCACCGCTGTGGTTAATGTTCATGCACTGTTTGAACAATATTTATTAATTACAGCCAGGTTTTGGAGGTTGTAGAACACAGCTACAGGCCAACAACGGGTGCATCCCGTCTCTCTTTAGCGTATATTGCATAAGTTTCGTTCCCCACCTCAAATTAAGTTACATTTATGTAGTGAATTGTGAACTTGAGAATAAACCTCCACCGCTGTGGTTAATGTTCATGCACTGTTTGAACAATATTTATTAATTACAGCCAGGTTTTGGAGGTTGTAGAACACAGCTACAGGCCAACAACGGGTGCATCCCATCTCTCTTTAGCGTATATTGAATAAGTTTCGTTCCCCACCTCAAATTAAGTTACATTTATGTAGTGAATTGTGAACTTGAGAATAAACCTCCACCGCTGTGGTTAATGTTCATGCACTGTTTGAACAATATTTATTAATTACAGCCAGGTTTTGGAGGTTGTAGAACACAGCTACAGGCCAACAACGGGTGCATCCCGTCTCTCTTTAGCGTATATTGCATAAGTTTCGTTCACCACCTCAAATTAAGTTCCCTTTGTTTTGATTTGTGTGTCAGCTTCACACAACTCAACATTCAAAACACAGCTTAGGTGCAGTCTTTGCACATTTGCCACAGACCAGTCGCTTACATGTCTGGCAGATGTCATACGTTTTGTTCCCTGAACATCTGCCGACTTGGCATTGTTTTCTTTTTGAGGGCGGGCAAGGAGCTTCAGGTAAAATTCGCTTTTGTGCCACTGCCCTAGCCGCTTTCGCCATTTTCTGCTGTGCACACAGCTCCTTTACCAACTCGAGAATAAACCTTCGTCTGCTCAGGTTAACGTTCATGCACTGTTTGAACAATATATGTGCATTTATTGCAGCCAGGTCTAGGAGGTTGTAGAAAACCGCGACAGGCCAACGACGGGTGCCTTCCTTCACCGAATACAGTCGTGCCATTTGATCCATAACATCAACGCCACATTTAGTCGTGTTGTAATATGAAACAGTTTCAGGCAGTTTCTTTGCGCCATTATCAATTGAAACTGTCTGATGCATTGAGCTCAGGATGCATACATTTTTTTTAGGTTTTGCCTGGTAAATCGTTAGAGTTATTTTTCCAGCCCGCAACACCTTGGTGGAAAATCTTTCAGACTGTGCCTGTGTACATGGGGGCATCTCACGTCTCATTTTATTCATCGTACCAACAATAGTGGTTTTGTTCGCCAAAAGGGTGTTTGCAAGTGCCAATGAAGTGAAGAAATTGTCAGTCGTTACATTTCTTCCTTTACCCATGAAAGGCTCCATCAAACGCAACACAATATTTTCAGACAACCGTTGACCAGCCGGCCTGCTTTCATCTTTCCCTAGATAGGGAATGGCGTTCAACATATATTTTGTTTCAACATCAGCGGCCACCCAGAACTTAATCCCAAATTTATCGGGTTTATTGGCCATGTACTGAGTGAAACGACAGCGAGCTTTAGTTGGGAACAGTTGCTCATCAACAGTTATGTTCTCACCGGGCGTGTAAGAAGCAATGCTGTTTTTCACAAATTTATCAAATATCTCCGAGATCATAGCAAATTTATCAGTCGCAAGGCGGGCAGCCCTTGTGCTCTTGTCATCAAAGCGCAGATAGCGCATGATATCTCTGAATGTCTGTCTAGACATTGTCTCTTTGAAAATGGGATTTCCTAAGTCAGCAGACCAGTATTCATCAAGTTTCATGCTTTTACCGGCTGTTATACCTCTCAAATAAACGAGACCCACAAATGCTTTCAGTTCGTCAGCTGTTAGTTTGAACTGAGCATTATTTCGTTCAGCCTCTGCCTCTGTGTATTTCAGAATTGCGCCCCACATTTCTGTGTCAATCAAACACAGTAAGCTGGTCAGTGGACTTTTAATTTTGTCCTTGGCATAACACGTAGGCCCTGGGGTTTCTCTCACAATATTGCACTCTTGTGCTCTACCCCGAGGTTTGCCAGCAGTTTCAAACCACACCGTACCGTCTTTGGCCTGAAATGAGTCACCACCACACTCAGTTTCAGAGTCCGATTCTGAATCAGATTCAAGATTCAGATCCATTTCACTTTCGCCCTCTCCATCCGACACCTCACATTGTTCGCCCTCCGATTCCATCTCATCAATATTGCACAGCATGTCCAGCACTTGCTTTGGGGTGTACATGATTCTCTGTGCCATTTTTATAATGCACTATGCAACCTTTCAAACGCCCAAACCGAGGAGTCACGCAAACTGTGTTGCTGTTCGATCACCCAAACCGAGCTTTCAAGCAAACTGTGTTGCTGTTCAATCACCCAAACCGAGCTTTCAAGCAAACTGTGTTGCTGTTCAAACGCCCAAACCGAGGAGTCACGCAAACTATGTTGCTGTTCAAACGCCAAAACCGAGCTTTCAAGCAAACTGTGTTGCTGTTCGATCGCCCAAACCGAGCTTTCAAGCAAACTGTGTTGCTGTTCAAACGCCCAAACCGAGGAGTCACGCAAACTATGTTGCTGTTCAAACGCCAAAACCGAGCTTTCAAGCAAACTGTGTTGCTGTTCGATCGCCCAAGCAGAGTTTTCACTCAAACTGTGTAGCCGCGTCCCGACGAATTTATAGCTCACGTTGCCTCATGAATGCTATTGTGAATAAAGTGTTCATAACAGCACCGCCCATGCCATCATCTCAGTTTCGCTCGCAAAGGTATGCATTTACATACGTAACTTGCATTCTGCTTAATTCTTTTGTAATGCCAGTGTGTCAAAAGCAGCCATACATAATGTATGTATCTAACAGCTAGCCCTGGCGAAGAGGGATTATACCCGAGAGATCATTTCTTTGAGATATTGACTTGATAAGTAGGCTAATTACCATTCGCAGAATTCCTGCAAACTACTAAAGCATTTATTAGGCAAAGCAAGACGCTCTCACGGTTTGAAAACCATTGATGTAAACTTATATATAGTATATATTAAATAATATTAATAAATAAAGTATATATTTTAAGACTTTGGAAAGTGAAACACTTTCACTTTCGTTCAACGGACGAATTCTGTTTTGTCTTTACACAATAATCAGTTTGAACTTTGAATAATTTAGTTTTGAAAACTATTGATCTTTATTTAGTTATACTAAATATTAAATGACATACGAATCTTTGCGACACCCGCTGGCAGAAAAGAGAATCACAGTCTTGAAGTGTAGGCGACGACGACAATATTACAGAGATACGAGCGAAATCGATTGAAACTAGCATGTGCAGGGTTTCTTTTAACAATGTAAAAATACTAGTTTATTAAAAGGACAATTCTGGGAAAAGTCATGAAAGGAGGGTTCTGAAATTGGATCCAGTGCAAAGATATTATTATTTTTTGTGCTACTGCGGTCAAGTGACCGGTGCTCGGCGCTTCTAGGTATAATTAGGTCGACCAGAGGCGGCGCTTCTAGTAGACGTCACAGCGGTCAAATGACCGGAGCTTTGGCGCTTCTAGTGTTAAAACTCTTTTTTTTTGCGCCATCTATCAATAAAGTTCCAGCATTCGTTTAGCTCACGCTGAAGGAGAACATCCATTGCTGTAATTCTCTGTCTTTTAGAGCTAAAATGCCACCAAAAGGCTCGAAACAACCGAAAGAATCTCCGCAGTCGGCTACAGGCATGGATGACTCCATTAGCCGCGAAGCTAGCCAAGCAACTAGCGGTGAAGACCTGCCTCTGGCCTGGGAAAAAGTGTCAAACAAGATCTTGCAGACGATAAATGAGAGGTTTGATAAGTTTGAACTGTCTTTCCAGACTTTGCAAACTACGCTACAGACAGTTACGGAGAAGATGGGCGTCGCTGAGGAGCAAATTCAAGAGCACGAGGCTCGCATTAGCTCACTTGAATCGACACTCTCGGAGACCCAGAGGAAGAACGAACTCCTCAGGTTAAAACTCGACGACTTGGAGGGTCGGTCACGCCGTAACAACATCAAAATAGTCGGAGTGCCAGAAGGAGAGGAAAAGGGGAAGCCAACGGAGTTTGTCGTCGGTCTGCTCCCCAAGCTGCTGGGAGCTGCGCACTTCGCGGAGCCACTGATCATTGACCGGGCCCACCGTGTGCTCCAGCCAAAACCCCCAGAAGGAGCAAAACCCCGCACGATCATCGCGCGTGTTCATTTCTACACCGAAAAGGAGCGGATTTTGCGACTCAGAGCTGGGCGCAACCTTGACTACAACGGGCATAAAGTATACATCTTTCCGGACTACACGGCCGAGGTATTGAGCCAGCGGAGGAGCTTTAGGGATGTCATGCAAACTCTTCGAGCGCTACAGGTGACCCACACACTCCGTTTTCCCGCGAAACTCTGTGTTCAGCAGAACGGTCAATTCAAGAGCTTCACGTCCCCAGCTGAAGCGGCTAAATTTGTGGAAACGCACCTCAAACAAGTCTGAACAAGGACTGTAACACTATAGTCATTGACTGGTTTCAGCGGCAAAGCCGGGTAATGACGTTTCTCGGGGTTTATAACAGATGGTGCTATTTTCTTTGATATACACACTTAAATATGGTGCGGAGAAGCTACGGAGGTAGTGTAACTTGGTTGTAGCTACACCAGAGACTTATTTAGGTCTCGGTGCACTTAGTGTTCCTGTCTCCTAGGGTTGGTACAGTGCTCCTTAGCAGGAGCTTACTGAGTTGGGGTGGGATGTTTAACAGGGTGTTAAGGTTAGGTTATGTTACTTTTCCCCTTTCATTTTTGGTGCTTTTTTTTTCCTTTTGTTGTTCGACCGTTTGTTTGTTTGTTTTTTCTTTCTCAGGCTGCCGTCCTATCGTTTTCTTTTTTTTCCTTCAGACTTAGATGTCTGTAGTCAATGATGCTGGGACTGGGGTCACTATTGCATCCTGGAATGTAAAAGGGCTGGGGCACCCGATTAAAAGAGGTAGGGTCTTCTCACATTTGAAGTCCCTCAAGGCTGATATAATTTTCCTCCAGGAAACCCATATTGCTAAGACACAACAAAGTAGACTCAGAGCTGGTTGGGTGTCCCAGATCTATCAAGCAACATTTACTTCCAAGGCTAGAGGTGTTGCTATTCTCTTCCGTAAAAATATCCCCTTCCAGCTGGAAACTATGGTCTCTGATCCTCAGGGTAGATTCGTTATAGTCTCGGGTCACATCAACTCTTTTCCTTTGACTTTGGTTAATGTTTATGGCCCAAATTTTGATGCACCTGATTTTTTTTGCAAACTGTTTGATGCTGTTCCGGAGGATAAATATACAAACATTGTAATGGGTGGTGATTTTAATTGCTTTCTGGATCCTTATATGGACCGACTTTCTCAAAGGCCACCACCTGTGCTACTGTCAGTTAATATGTTAAAAAATCTTCTGAATTCTAGGAACCTGGTAGACATATGGAGATTGCAGCACCCAACTCAGAAAGAATTTTCTTTTTATTCTCATGTGCACAAGTCATTTAGCAGAATTGACTATTTTTTGGTGAATTCTGAACTTATTTCTAATGTGGGAGACACCAAGTATCATAATATTTTGATTTCAGATCATTGCCCAATTACTCTTCAACTTAAATGCAATATAGTTAAAGAAAAATATAGCTGGCGTTTCAATCCTCTTTTACTTAAAGATCCATTATTTAATAAATACATTAAGTCAAAATTAAACGAATTCTTAGAAATAAATGACAATGGCGAGGTTTCAGATTGTACTCTCTGGGAGTCCCTGAAGGTAGTCATGAGAGGCTACATCATCTCATACGAAGCACAAAAAAAGAAAATTAACAACATCAGACTTTTGGAAATTCAAAGGGAACTCACGTTAATCGAACATGCATATAGTTCTTCTCTTGCACAATCAGACTATAATAAAATTTTTAAACTAAAATATGAATATAATTCAATTCTCAGTAAGCGTGTAGAAATTTCTTTACTTAAAATGAAACATAAATATTTTGAATTGGGAGATAAGCCGGAGAGATTATTAGCCAGGCAATTAAAAGGAATAAAATCCAAACAAGCTATTCATAGAATCAAAGCAAAGTCTGGTGAACTACTCACAGATCCGAAGCAAATAAACGGTTGTTTCAGGGAGTTTTACACTAATCTCTACTCTTCTTCTTTGGTGGTGAATGAGGAAGATTTTAACCTCTTTTTTGATAAGCTGGTTATACCCCAGCTACCCGAGCTCTGCAAAACGGAATTGGATGCTCCAATACTAGAAACTGAACTCATGGAATCGATTCAGGCTTTCCCATCAGGCACAAGTCCAGGTCCGGATGGATTTGGGGCTGAATTTTACAGGGCTTTCAGTAAACAACTGGTCCCTTACATGTTGAGGATGATAAATGATTCGGTTAGGAATAAGAGGTTGCCTAGTTCCCTGTACAAAGCGAATGTCATCCTATTGTTGAAAAAAGGAAAAGAAGACTCAGACCCTGCTTCTTATAGGCCAATAGCACTCTTAAATTCAGATCAAAAAGTTCTAACTAAGGTTATGTCGATTAGACTTGGAAATCACATCTCCAAGATAATTCACGCAGATCAGACTGGGTTTATACCAGGTAGGTTTTCATTTGCGAATACACGTCTCCTTTTCAACATTTTATACTCTGATAAAATTAAAAATGAACAGGCTGCAATCATCTCATTGGATGCTCAGAAGGCTTTCGATCAGTTAGAATGGCCCTATATGATCGAGGTGCTTAAAAGATTTGGATTTGGTGACTTCTTCATTTCATTGGTCAAGATGCTCTATCTTTGTCCTATGTCAACTATATCTACTAATGGGCAATGCTCTAGTCCATTTGAACTACACCGTGGAGTTCGGCAAGGGGACCCTTTGTCCCCTCTTCTTTTTAACTTAGCTCTTGAACCATTGGCATTAGGGATCAGGAACCATCCACAGATTCACGGCATTAAATGTGGAGACGCTGAAAGCCTTGTGAATTTATATGCAGATGACTTGCTGATTTTTATTTCTGACCCTGAGCTGTCTGTGCCCAATTTATTAAACTATATAGACTCCTTTAGTAAACTTTCGGGTTACTCAATTAATTGGAGCAAGAGTGAACTTATGTGCATTACTAATAACATTAGCTCTAGTTTCTTGCAATCACTGCCATTTAAAATAATTAATGATCATTTTACATATCTAGGCCTCACGATAACAAAAAACCCCAAACATCTGTTTAAACAAAATTTTCTACCTATGGTCAATAAGTTAAAAGCGAATATTGAACGCTGGAAGCTACTTCCTTTATCAATGATTGGACGTATTAATGCTATCAGAATGGTGTCCCTACCACAATTCCTATATCTCTTTCAAAACATACCAATTTTCCTCCCTTCATCCTTTTTTAGGCAATTGGATTCAATTATTTGCTCATTTGTTTGGGCCTATAAACCCCCTCGTATTTCGAAAAGACATCTGCAAAGGCCAACAGCACTTGGGGGCTTAGGTCTACCTGTGTTTAAGCAGTATTATTGGGCAGCCAATGCTTGGGTGTTTACCTATTGGCAGAAGGGAATCACAGATCATTCACCACCTGAAGGGGCTCCATTATGGTTAAGTATTGAAGCACAGTCCTTAACAAATACCTCTTTGCCAGTGTTACTGTTCTCTATGACTAAACCTTCCAATAGTTCAATTGGCAATAATTTCATAATTAAAAGTTCTTTAAAGATTCTGAATCAAATCAAGAGGTTTCTTTCTCTGCCCCCAGTTTCCAGCTATACTCCTCTAGTTCATAACCATTTTTTTGTTCCAGGCCAGCTAGATAAGGTGTTTCTTACATGGAAGGAGAAGGGCTTACAGTGCATCAAAGATCTTTATTTTGACAATACCTTTGCTTCTTTTACTCAGCTTAAAATTAAATATAGTCTTCCTTCTTCTCACTTCTTTCGATATTTGCAAGTCAGACACTACGTTCAAAAAAATATACCCACTTTTTCAATTAAACCAAAAGAACCTATTTTTTACGACTTGCTACTCTCTCCCCCTGACACTAAACACTTGGTGTCCAGATTTATTGCTGCATTGTCATCAGCAGACAACACTACCTCCCTAAGGGTAGGGTGGTCCAATGAGTTGGGCGATGCGGTCTCCGATGATATGTGGAAGGAAAGTTTGTCCAGTGTTCATCGCTGCTCAGTGAACTCCAGGTATAGACTCATACAGTTCAAAGTATTACATAGGTTCTACTTTTCTAAAACCAGGTTGAACAAGATCTACCCCTCTGTCTCTCCTATGTGTGACCGATGCCACACCTCCGAAGGTTCCTTGTCTCACTTAATTTGGTCCTGCCCTGTGTTACATGACTACTGGGCTGGTGTCTTCCATTGGTTCACTGAAGCATTTGGTGTGGTCATCGCTCCAGACTACAAACTAGCTATTTTTGGCTACTTCGATGGGTCTGTCTCCTTCTCATTTCCACAACAGCAAGCTCTACTGGCGGGTATGGTGGCAGCTAAAAAAGTCATACTTTTATCCTGGAAATCCCCAGTGGCACCGTGCTTTAAGAGGTGGTTAAATGAGATGCTGCTCATTATAAAAATGGATCAGTTACGCTACCATGACACTAAATCATACAAACGCTTCCAGAGTGTCTGGGGAGCGGTTTTGAACAATTTGGATGGGTCCTAGACTGATACCAGTCCCAGTCGGACGATACTGGATATTTTTCAGTTTGGTTCATTGTCATCTATTCTCTGCAATGCTTGGATTCGACAGCCTGTATTTTTATTTTTATTTTATTTTTTCCCTGTTCTGTTCATTGTCTTTCTGTGATACCTTATAAATAAAGTATATTAAAAAAAAAATAAATAAATAAATAAAAAAACCCTCTAGGTCAGGGGTGGCCAACCCGTTAGCCCTAACCCTAACCCCAACCCGTCAGCGACTAAGAGCCACTTTTTTTTTACTCTTACAGCAAAGAGCCACATCATACACATAGGCATGCTTGAACATCACCCATGCCTTCCTCACACACACACACACACACACACACACACACACACACACGCACACAGAGAGACCTCTGCTCAGATTTATTGTAAATGTCACACACAAACAGTGTGGGGGCAGTCATGGTCTGGTGGTTAGGGAACCGGTCTTGTGACCAGAGGGTCCTGGGTTCAATTCCCAGGCCTGAGGCCATGACTGAGGTGCTCTTGAGCATGGCACCTAACCCCAACCACGGACTATAATCCTACCTGACTGTGTGCAATCACACCTACAATAACTTGTGCTGTTCTGAAGATGTTATGCCTCACTTCACTCTCTCTCTCTCTCTCTCTCTCACACACACACACTGTCCATTGTGACAGTATAAAAGGGTCTTAAAGACACTAACATTTTGTGCTCAACCTTATATTTATGTATTTGGTGTGTTTTGACAGCTTCATGCCCTGACTTTGCTGCATGTTTTTGACCCTGAGATTTGGTTTGTCCTTTGATTGTACTGTTGCTTGTGCTTCTGCCGTGACAGGTTGATATCTGTGATGTAGGTTTGGGTCTGTCTTTGTATTGCATTTAGTCAGAGTTGTAATAATGTAGAGTGCAGTATAATAGTGTATGTGATAGAGAAACTTATGTAGTGTGTAATAATGTAGAGTATAGAGGTGTATTCAACTAAGGATTTTCATAGTCGAATCTGATTCGTCTGATTTTCACTTTAGTTGACTAATAGTCGAATTGGGTTTTTTTTTATCTAGAACACCTTAAACGGGATCTCGTTCTCATTCAGGACTTTTTTCTACTTCAAAGTAAAAACCTAAAACACTCAGATAAATGAATAAACATGGTAGGTTGGCTTTATTTAGCTTTTATTTATTCACTTATTTATTTTTTAATGAAACGTTAGAGAACATTAACCGTCAGTGCGCAGTGCGCATATTGAACTGTCAGACAGGCACTGTGCAAAATATCAAAAATATTTTAAATCAAATATGCCTGCCTGAAAATAAAAAAAATGCCACACAACAGCAAAAAATTATAGGGAAAGGTTCAAGTAACAGGGTTTAAAAAGCAAACAACAACAAAAAATGTTTATAGGCCTACTTGCCGAGACGCACCGCAACAAGACGAGACGACACGACTGAAACGAGAAATGGCTGAACTTTTTTTTTTTTTTTGCCTTACCCGTTTTAAATGGTATGCCATGTTGGTTGTTGTCGTGCGAAATGAAAGATGTTGATGACATAACTTGCACTTTACTTTGTTTGATTCATCTTTATGTTTTTCAAAATACTTTTGAAGTTTTTTAGTGTCCATTATAATCTCGGCAGATGCTGCGTGTATTCTGTAGCGTGTTCAGCTCCGCTCATTTGGATTGTGCAACTGCAGGGTGTGATTTATTAATGTGTAGTAAGGATGATGCATATTGTTAATGCACACACATCATTTAAAAATATTTATTAACAGAAATTAGGATTTGACAAAAAGGCTATATACTGTTATATAACGAAAACAAAGACATTTCAGATAACAACTCATCCTTGGGCACCCCCATGCAGTTAGAATGGTACATTCGACTCTGACGTTCATAGTCGACTAGGGGGTATAGTCGACTATAGTCGAATCAGCGACTATTGCAGGTCACCCCTAGTAGAGTATATAGAGAGTAGTATAATGGTGGATTTCTACCTTGATTTTCATTTTGACTCTCCTCTCTTCGTCTCTCCAGCTCTTTTCTGTCATAGTTCAAACGCTTCAGACACATAATTCCATAATGCAAACTGACCCTGAGTAAGGATGACAAATACACACACATTAGTGGGAGAGTAGGAGAGAGCGAGAGTGAGAGAGAGTGTGAGAGAGAGAGAGAGAGAAGAAAAATCTTGTTTTCTCTCTAACTCTGAGGTCCAAGGTCTAACTCTAAGATCCAATTGCTGTGGCTACCAACACCATCAACCAGGGCCCATTCCCAGGGAGTACATATGCAAATCTACTCTATTTGTGTGCAAATCTGCTAATAACTGTGTGCAAATCTCTTGACAATTGTATGCAATTTACTATGGATAACAACAGCTGCTACATGCTAAAAATGCAGAAAACAAGTGTGGTTGTTACTGAAAAGCAGACCTGTGAAAGCTGTCCACCATTTTGAGTTGACCCCGTAGCTCCTTCTTCGTAAGGTGGTCGAGCATGCGTGCGTCCACCAGCGACTCCATGAAGTAACTGCGATACTGGGGCAGGCCAAGGCTCGGCAGCCATTCATTACCCAGCCACTCATGATTCATGTCCCCATATGCTAGGATCTATAAGAAAACACATGAAACCAGATAGGCACTTATGACTCATGTCGCCATACGTTAGGATCTACAAGCGCACACACACACGCGCAACCAGACAGACAGACAGACTTTGTCACTCAAATTTACACCTTACCCTGTGCATTCAAATGAGATTTTGTTATTTTGACTCATATACACACACCGGTCACTTTATTAGGTGCACCTTGCTAGTACCGGGTTGGACCTCCTTTTGCCTTTAGAATTGCCTTAATCCTTCAACAAGGTACAGGAAACATTCCTCAGTGAGTCTGGTCCATATTGACATGATAACATCACACAGTTCCTGCAGATTTGTTGTCTGCACATCCATGATGTGAATCTCCCGTTCCACCACATCCCAAAAGTGCTCTATTGGACTGAGATCTGGTGACTGTGGAGGCCATTCGAGTACAGTGAACTCATTGTCGATTTCAAGAAACCAATCTGAGATGATTTGCGATTTATGACATGGCGCGTTATCCTGCTGGAAGTAGACATCAGAAAATGTAGTCACTGTAGTCATAAAGGGAAGGTACATGGTCAGCAACAATACTCAGGTAATCTGTGGCGTTGACACAATGCTTAATTGGTACTAATGGGCCCAAAGTGTGCCATGAAAATATCACTGCACCACCACCACCTGCCTGAACTGTTGATACAAGGCAGGATGGATCCATGCTTTCATGTTGTTGACGCCAAATTCTGACCCTACCATCCGAATGTCGCAGCAGAAATCAAGATTTATAAGACCAGGCAACATTTTTCCAATCTTCAATTGTCCAATTTTGGTAAGCCTGTGTGAAATGTAGCCTCAGTTGTTTTTGAACCTAGCTGTTCTGCTCCAGCGGCCAACAGCGAGAACAGTACATGGTGGGGGTGTGATGGTCTCTGTGTATGTTCTGAACTATGGACAGACAGCAACTTGATGCAATGTCCTGTAGTGGGGGGGACTGCAGGCTCGGACAGAGAAGCAGCTGGTGGAGGTGGAGAGAATTGGAGAGGGGAGGTATGCTCTTCTCATCCATCTCAGGATGGAGGACTTGCTCCTCCTGAAGTCCACGATGTGTTTCACCTCCTCTCTGTAGTCCAGGTCATTGTCTTCCTGGATTAGGCGGGCTCAGGACGCAGCTCTGAGGGGAGCCAGTGTTCAGAGAGATGAGAGCCAGTGTTCAGAGAGATGACACTGTACGTGTTTCCCACCCGCACTGACTGAGGCCTGTTTGTTAGAGAGTCTAGCACCTAGTAACAGGTGTGTGCTGAAGCATAGGGGGGCCAGTTTACTTATCAGATGTTGTGGCATGATCATATTAAATGCTGAGCTGAAGTCCTGAAACAGCATGCGCACGTGTATTCTTCCTGTCTAAGTGTTCTCAGCTCACGTGAAGTGCAGAGGAAATGGTCTTCTCTGTCTGCACAAACACCTGCACTTCAAACTCCTGAAGTTTGCAGATGACATGATAATGAGACAATAATGATGCTGCTTCCTTCCAATGCTGCAAAGTGTTTTTGTAATTTTGTGATTGTTTTTCTAAATTTGTGATAACTACCATTTTTATACTATTCTTACCTGTTTGCCTTCCTAGTGAATTTTTACAGGTAGTTTTACCAGTTTTTTTTTTTGGCTCATACACCTTATAAGGTGGGATCCTGTGGGCATTTTATTGTAAGTAGTGGAAATCTGTTGCATTTTAGTTTGATTTGTGGCATCTTGTGGGCACTTAATTTTGTGTGCATTTTGTTTTTTGAATAATTTGTAATTTAAATTTCTTTATTCTTATCATAGTGTTGTCCGTTAGACAATAGGACTGAAAATTGTTTGCACTTTATGGTACAGGTTGTGACTGTCCTTGTGCTATGAGGAAGTATGTTCCTTAGCCCAGCTGATCTTTTTGCAAGTGTGGATGTGCACTTAAATACACTTTGAAATTGATTAAAACAACTTGTGCTGAATTTGGTTCATCATTCATCCACGCATTAAATAACTGAAAGTAACTAAGTAACTTTTACTCAAACTACATTTTAAATGAAGTAATTTTGTACTTTTACTCGAGTAAATTTTGAGATGGGTAATTTTACTTTTACTTTGAGTAGATTTTAGGCAAAGTAATGATACTTTTACTCAATTACAATTTTTCAGTACTCCACCTCTGGCCTTATGGACACCAGACATTAGTGGCAATCTTAGACTGTTAGCTAATAGGAGATATTTGAAGATAGTTATACATGTAGGGACCAATGATACATACGTCTGTGGTTGTCAGAATTAACTAAGGCGAATATTAAAGAGGTGGTTAAACAGGCCCAGACGATGTCCAATGCAGTAATCTGCTCTGGTCCCACCCCAATGTGGTGTGGCGATGAGCAATACAGCAGGCTCATGGCATTAGACCACTGGATGTCAAAGTGGTGTTCCGAAAATCAAGTGGGCTATATTGTATGGGATGTGGAATAAAATTAATTGGGGAATAAATTGTAGCAAAAAGCATAAGTGGTTTTCTTCTAAAGGGATAATACTTTTGAAGTAAAGACATGTTGACCTCATGCAGGGTCAGCAGAAAGGGTTATGGAAAATGATTTGCAACAGATACAATTTGAGAAATTTAGAAGATTGGCCAACTAAATGCCTTAAGAATAATCAAGTAAAAGTACTGGTTTTAAAACTACTTTAATTATAAAAGTAAAAGTAATATAAGGGGAAAAGTGCCATTAAGGACAATAACGTAAGCCGTTTCACAGGGCCTATAAGGCACTACCCCACCTCCCCCAAAAACATTTTTCTAAGTCATAATGACTATATTATTTTTAAATGTTAATGTAAAAAAATAGGGATGCACTAGGCTGTTTCACCTGCATATATGCCCATTAAAATGAATGTGTTTTATAATAATAATAATAATCTTTATTTGTATAGCACCTTTCATACATACATGCAACTCAAAGTGCGTTACAGTATAAATAAAAAGAAACATTAAAAGGAGATAAGACAAAAAAAATGTTAAAGAAAATTAAAGATAAAAATATTAAAATAACATAAGTAAAAAAGTAAAGTAAATAAGATAATAAAAATTAAAGTAAATAAGATAAAACTATTAAGATGATTAGATTTAGAAAATAATAGACAACATAATGTAATTAAGTAAATAAGATTGAGAGTTTCTTAACTAAAAGCGGATCTAAACAGGAATGTTTTGAGACTGTTCTTAAAACTATGCAGGGATTAAATGCCTCTGCGCTCTTCAGGAAGAGAATTCCAGAGCTTTGGGCCATAGTGGCTAAAAGCACCCTCGCCAATCTTTAATCGGCTTTTAGGAATCACCAGTAGATTACTGTGTGAAGACCTGAGAGACCTGACTGGAACATATCTAACCATCATTTCACTGAGGTAAAGAGGGGCAAGACAATGAAGACATTTAAAAACCATGACTAGAACCTTAAAACCTATTCTAAAGCTGACAGGTAACCAGTGCAGTGAGTGGAGTGCAGGTGTAATATGATCTCTCTTTCTCCTGGTGAATGTAAGCTGTCTTGCATGTAGTCATGATGTGTGATTTGAAGCTGAGCTCATTATCAAAGATGACGCCCAGGTTCTTAAAACATTGTCTGGCATTCAGATTCATTTGATTTAGATAAGTCTGGACATCATTCCTTTGTGAATCACTGCCAAGAACAAGAACCTCTGTCTTCTGTTTATTTAACTGCAGAAAATAGTCAGACATCCATGTCTGTATATCATCTATGCAGTCAAACAGTGAGCAAATTGATTTTAGGGCTTTAGGTTCTAGCGAAATATAAAGTTGAGTGTCATCTGCATATTGATGATAACTACAATGCAAATTTATTATAACCATAGTGTCATGGTGGCGACGGAAGGCACCACACAAAACATTTATTACCATGACAACAAATACACAGGCAACACGACAAATAATAATAAAATAAAAAAAACTTGCAACGGAGCGTTTTTGACAAAGCTGGTTAGCTGGTCTTCCTTGATACCAGCCTCCTCGCTGGAGCTTAGTTTGGACATTTCTCTCAAGTTCTCGAGTCTCTGCTATGAACATTGTCATACTAGGCTACTCATCTCTTCCCGAGATCCATCCTGGGCCAGCCACCTCCTGCCTAACCAGCTGATGAAGGATCAACCCACTGCCCTCCTAACCAGTGTGGATGAAGGATAAACCCACTGCCCTGGACTCTTTCGCCCCGAATTTTCCCCTGCTATGACTACTATTGCCAACCATGAAGTCGTTTAGGTTCCTCTCAAGGTTTCTTCCTCATGCCCTTAGGGAGTTTTTCCTTGCCACTGTCGCCCTTGGCTTGTTCACTGGGGGCTTGGACTCAGACACTTGTAAAGCTGCTTTGTGACAACAACAGTTGTAAAAAGCTCTATATAAATACATTTTGATTGTTTGATTGATGTCTTCTATCTCATTGCTGGAGTGTGACTTTACATGTGCGATGGAGTATATACTCCTTACTTTATACTTCTGATCCCACTACAATCAAATCCACTCTATCTGGATGTCTCATAATTTATCTGGATAGTTTTTTTTTAACGTTGAGAACAAGCCAAAGTGAAGTAGGAGTAACGAAGCAATATCTAAAACGTAAGGCATAGAAAGTAGATAATTGTGTGAAAATGTAAGGAGTAGAAGTAAAAAAGTCGGATGAAAAATAATTATTTCAGAAAAGTATAGACACCCCAAATTTCTACTTAAGTAAGGTAACAAAGTATTTGTACTTAGTTACTTGACATCTCTGCCAACATACAAGTATCTATTTTAATGGTAACTTGTCAGATCTTATTTTCTCTTAAATGAGTACACTTCATTGTGTTGTGAGATCTCCAAAGATCTTCGCATGCGAAAATAAAAACTTGTTTGAATTGTTTGAACGACTCCGACTGATTTCCTGTCGTACAAACGAACACAACCACTTTAACCAATATTTATTAGACTTTAACTAATATTCAAACCTTGCATCCGATTATTAGTAACAGTATGACTGAACTGAAAATTGGATTACTCAATAATATTTGATCACTCAATTCTAAAGCAGCTCTTTTAAACGAGATTATAAGCAACCAGAAAATTTATGTTCCAAGTCTCACAGAAAACTTGATTTGATCTGGTGAATATTTAACTCTAAACGAAGCCACCCCTGTGGGATACAGTTATGTACATAGACTAAGATTGTCAGGTAGAGGAGGAGGAATATGTATAATCTACCGAAATTCTTTAGAAATTAATCAAAAACATTTTGAAATCTCCAATTCTGTTAAGATTCTGCCTATAAATATAACTAATCCGGCTACAAATAAGAATGACTTCTTACTAACTAATGTGTACAGACTGCCAGTGAAACAGGGGACCGGAGTGACAGCTAGTAGAGGGGGGGCGGAGCCCTATGTGACAATTGCAATCATACCCTAGATTTTATTTTGACACTGGGTATCAACATAGATAACAAATATGCTCCCGCAAATCGCAGCAATGTCCAAACACTATCTGGTCTTATTCGAGATACATCTTAACACTAGAAGCGCCAAAGCGCCGTTCATTTAACCGCTGTGAAGCGCCGCCTCTGTTTGACCTACTTATACTTAGAAGCGCAGAGCACCGGTTACTTGACCGCAGGAGCACAAAAAAATATATCTTTGCCACTGGATCCAGTTTCAGAACCCTCCTTTCATGACAAACTAGTATTTTTACATTGTTAAAAGAAACCCTGCACAGGCTAGTTTAAATCGATTTTGCTCGTATCTGTAATATTGCTGTCATCGCCTACACTTCAAGACTGTGATTCTCTTTTCTGCCAGCGGGTGTCACAAAGATTCATATGTCATTTAATATTTAGTATAATTAAATAAAGATCAATAGTTTTTAAAACTAAATTAATCACAAAGTTCAAACTGATTATGTGTAAAGAAAAAACGGAATTCGTCCGTTGAACAAAAGTGAGTGTTTCACTTTCCAAAGTCTTAAAATATATACTTTATTTATTAATATTATTTAATATATACTATATATAAGTTTACATCAACAGTTTTCAAGCCATGAGTGAGTCTTGCTTTGCCTAATAAATGATTTAGTAGTTTGCAGGTATTCTGCGAATGGTAACCTACTTATCAAGTCAATATCTCAAAGAAATTATCTCTCGGGTATAATCCCTCTTCGCCAGGGCTAGCTGTTAGATACAGCTTGGGCGATCGAACAGCAACGTAGTTTGCTTGAAAGCTCAGTTTGGGTGATGGAACAGCAACGTAGATTGCTTGAAAGCTCGGTTTGGGCATTTGAACAGCAACACAGTTTGCGTGACTCCTCGGTTTGGACGTTTGAACGGTTGCATAGTGCATTATAAAAACGTGATTTGTTGACGGTTTAAGCCAGGTTTATACTTGATGCGTCGCGAGCGAAAATGACGTAATCGCAGTTGCACCGCCCGTGCGTGAGGGCCTCGCGCGCTGTCGATTCGCAAGGTCGTGCACGTCTCGAATTTTGTAACTTCTCGCACACCGCAGCACAATGAACAAAGTCATGTTTGCAGGGTTCATACACCTTATAAGGTGGAATTAAAGCACTTGTAAGTCACTTTCAAGGTCCATTTCAATATTTCCCAGCACGTTAAACTTAAATAAGTTAAAAATTTATACATACACTCGAAATGATTCGAAATAATTCGCTTTTAACCACATTATTTAATGGTGGTTTATTTTCAAAACACCCAATCTTAACGTCTTCACGTTCTCTCATGTTTTGTCCTGGAATTACAAGAGGCTTACGTAATACAAGAGAACTGTTCAGTCAGACAGATATTTGTTGTGAAACGAAGTAGTTACAATTTCCAGCATTTTCAAGTACTTTAGCCTAAATTCCAGCACTTTCAAACCTGAAACACAAAGCAACATTAATTTTCGTCAGGTAAATGTTCCTTCCTCTGTTTTTGAGGGGTGTTTCTTTATACTACCACATATCGTTTCGGAGAACACTGCACGTAGAAAGTATAAACGCTTCCTCCATTTGCGCAGGGTCACGCGAGGTGGGCGGAGTCACGCGCTACGGAACCCACTAGTGGGGCGCACCCCACACTTTGAGAAACGCTGGTCTAGACAGACATTCAGAGATATCATGCGCTATCAATGTAAGTCAATGTAAGCACTTTTGTAAGTCGCTCTGGATAAGAGCGTCTGCTAAATGCCATAAATGTAAATGTAAATCAATCAATCAATCAAATTTTATTTATATAGCGCTTTTTACAACAGTTGTTTACAAGTGCCGAGTCCTAGCCCCCAGTGAGCAAGCCAAGGGCGACAGTGGCAAGGAAAAACTCCCTAGTGCTATCTGCACTTTGATGACAAGAGCACAAGGGCTGCCCGTCTTGCGACTGATAAATTTGCTATGATCTCGGGAGATATTTGATAAATTTGTGAAAAACAGTATTGCTTCTTACACAGTTTTTAATTGTGTTAATCTATTTTTTAATCTCTAATTCGTTTATGTATTGTGTCTGAGTTGGGGGTGAAAACAATGGTTAGTCACCCCCTGAAGTAGTCATTGATTGGCTGTCATTGTGTTTTGGCTTGTTTGATAAGCTGATACCCCAGTTGCTCACCTGCATTTGAGCGAGGGGAGGGGGAGGTGAGCACCGCGGAGACGAAATGGAAGAACACGTGAAAGTTGTTGGTCTAATAAACGGACATTTAAAATTTCAAAAACGCCCTGATGGAACCATTGATAAAGGTAGAGTGGTGTGTCTTCTTTGTAAGAAGGAGTTTGCTTATCACAGAAGCACCTCAAGTTTAGCCTACCACATCAACGCTAAGCACCCAGTTGCTAGTGCAGCCACAGCTAACACTAGCGGAGAAAAGATTAGCAATTCAGCATGTCATCATAACAAAGCTCTTCGCCAAACTAAACTGGAGGAAAACAACCCGCGCATGAGCAAGTCTGCAACCGACAGGCTGACTAATGTTCTTGCCAAGTGGATAGCGATGAACTGCAGGCCAATAAATGGAAGACGAAGGGTTAACAGAAGTCTTGCAAAATGCGTCTAGTGACCCAACATACAAGCCACCATGCAGGGCTACAGTGATGACCAAAATCAGCAAGACAACGAAAAGAAACTGCATTGCTATAACTGGAGATCACTGGACATCAGCTGGCAACCACAGCTATCTCGGGGTGACCGCACACTTTATTGATGGTGAGTGGAAACTTAACTCATTTGCGCTGACCATTATGAAAACAGAAACAAGGCACTTTGCTGTTGAATGAGCTGAACAGTTCCACAAAGTGGCAAATGAAAAACAACATATCCACCATTGGTACAGACAGCGCAGTAAACAAGCTGGCTGCTATGAGAGCCCTTCCATATGAGCACATCGTGTGCAATGCTCATATTCTCCAGGGGACCATCACTGTCTGCCTCGAAAGCAGTGGGTTTGCCGGTGTACTAGCAAAGATTGTTGGCCATTTCAAACAAAGCCCTGCAAGTACCAAAGAACTTAACCAGCAACAAGTAGCACTTCGAAAAAAGAGTGAGCAACTTGTACAAGATGTACCGACCAGGTGGAATTCAACACTTGCAATGGTCTCACGCCTCCTGTGCAACCGAGAGGCTGTCCAGGCTACATTGGACCAACAGAACAACCACAGACTGGTCATGCCAACCAAAGCTGGAGGTCCTGCTTGAGCCATGCAGGTAAGCCAAAATAAATGTGTGTCTATTTTAACTAGATAAACTAGTGTCAGTCACGTATGTGATCTAAAAATGAATGGTATTGGGTAGTTTATTTTTAAGACAATTACATTGGAAATCAGTTACAACTTATTTTAATATCATCATTATTATGTAGATATGTTAATTTTGCCAACATCTCCACCTCTGCAGGTATGTGACAGATGGGTGGTACTGGGTGGTGAAGCCCATGTCTCTTGCTCTATAGTGTTGCCTGCATTTCGCCATCTGGACCATGATGATCCAGCCTACATAGTGAAGTTCAAGAATGCCTTCCAGAAGGACCTGGTAGCATGGCGAAATGATGCCAATGAGAAATGGTTCACTGTGGCTACAGCATTGAAACCACGTTTCAAGGATCTGAAATGTCTTCCAAGAGAAAAGAGGGAACAGGTAAAGACTAAGGATTAGATAGGAGTTAAATTTATCAAATCAGAATTTATATAGATTTTTCAGCATAGATAAATGCTAAAAGTGATTCATAATAAATAAAACGAGCCATTGCACTTTAATGACATAAATGATGTCTTAAATGACATTAATCATTATTCATTCATCCACCTATCATCTATTCATCCGTTCATTTAGGTGTGGACCAGTCTGGAGAACATGATCCAAGCAGCAGAGGCCAGAAGATCAGCTCCCTTCCAGCCTTCCACAGAGGATGATGAACCAGCTCAGAAGAAGAGGAGGAGTGATGATCTAGGGTTCGACGACTCTGATTTAGAAGAAGCTGGAATAGAGTCTGGAGAGATCCAGCGCTACAGAGCTGAGCCCAGTATCAGTGTTAATGACTGTCCCCTGCAGTGGTGGTATGCTCACTCAGGAACCTATGAAAATCTGTCATCTCTAGCACACAAGTACCTTGCCTCTCCAGCAACCTCCGTACCTTGCAAGAGACTGTTTAGCCTTGCAGGCCACATAGTGCAAAAGAAAAGGGCAGCCTTGCTCCCAGAAAATGGGACCAAGCTGGTCTGTCTCGGTGACTGGCTGAAGAAAAAGAAATAAGGCACAAGGTCAACAAAGCTGCCATGTTCTCTGTAGCCAACTCAGAAGTGTTTTACTAATGTCATTTTATTTTTTTCAGCACTTTATTTTGTAATGAACATTATTTGATGTGCTAATGTACAGCATTGTTTAATGGGGTTCCGTTTTATTTGTTTTTTATTATCTAGAGCAGAAGTAACGCTAGTTCAATGCTCAGTAATTGTATTGCTCAGAAAAGTGTTCTGTTTTTGTAACATTGTAGATCAGCGGGAGTGACGCGAATGCAGCTTTTAGTAGATTTATTGAAAAGGGGGTAACAAAACACTAGACAACAACAAAGGAGACAGAGCAGGATAACATATTCTAACAGACAAGTACAGGAGCATACCAAACTTAACATAAAACTAAGGCAAAGAGGGACATGAGAAAACAAACCTGACAGCGGACGGAAGACTAACCAACATGACAGAACACAACTAGGGAAAAGACTACAATTGAACACAACGAGGGCAAACAAACTACTACTGAGTAACACAACCAGAGAACAACAGAAGCGACTGGGAAACTAATAACAATCCAAAAAGACAGAGACAGACTATACGGAACCGAGCAGAAGGGCAACAAGAATGAAAACATACACAACAGAACAAACTATAGGAAGAACTAGGAACATGTAACAGGCAGATCCATAACCAAAGAGCACAAGAGAAAACCGGGGAGGACTCACGTACAAACAATGACTGACACGGACGACTGAAACAGAAGGGATAATATACTCTGAAACAGGGGAGTGTAATGAGACTCAGGTGCGGGCACTACCGACAGGGGCGTGACAGACAGAGGGAGAAACCCTGGGAACAGGGAAGCTAGGCGGGACCAGGGAGGAGGGAGGGGCTGGACGTGATAGTTTTTTGATATGTTGACTGATGCTTTGTTTTAATTTTTGGGTAGGACTGCATTTGTCTTAAATAAAAGACTTCATGAAGCCTTAATATTTTGTTATATATCAGACTTTTAATCTGCCACAATTATGTAGTGAATTTAAATGAAAAAGAAAAACTCTTAAGGCTTTTCTCAGCGATTTTTAGGTGAGATTAAAAATAGATTAATTAGATTAATTACACATCATAATTAATTAATCAATCTCACAATTTCTTTAACCTATTGACAGCACTACAAAATATATGTTGAATGCAATTCCCTATCTAGGGAAAGATGAAAGCAGGCCGGCTGGTCAATGGTTGTCTGAAAATATTGTGTTGCATTTGATGGAGCCTTACACAGGTAAAGGAAGAAATGTAACTAACGACTGACAATTTCTTCACTTCACTGGCACATGCAAACACTGTTGGCAAACAAAACCACTATTGTTGGTACAATTCACTACATAAATTGAACTTAATTTGAGGTGGGGAACGAAACTTATTCAAGCCGCAATAAATGCACAAATATTGTTCAAACAGTGCATGAAGAGTAACCACAGTGACAGGTTTATTCTCAAGTTCACAATTCACTACATAAATTGAACTTAATTTGAGGTGGGAAACGAAACTTATTCAAGCCGCAATAAATGCACAAATACTGTTCAAACAGTGCATGAACGTTAACCACAGCGATAGAGGTTTATTCTCAAGTTCACAATTCACTACATAAATGGAACTTAATTTGAGGTGGGGAACGAAACTTATGCAATATAAGCTACATGTAAATCGCCGAATGGTGATAACGCTGCTTGTGAACCTCCATACTGTGATGGAAACATCTTCAAACAACTGGTGACACAGTCGTTAGGATGTGGGATCACACATCGGCTATTCACCTCTCCATTTGAAACAGCAACACAATACAGCGAGAGAACAAAGTGAACATTAGAGAGGAGAGAGGCAACTATATTCGTAAAGCCATCAAAAGTATCATTTTAATAATTTTGCATTTTGTTACGCAAAGGTACATAGCTTACCTTTTATAATGATATTTTTGTAATTAATTTAGCCTATTTGTGCTTTTTGTTATTATAGACATTATAGACATTTATTTGTAGATTTGTTATGTTCACCATAGCCTGCAATTCACTAACATACACAACTTTTAGACATTAAAACTTGAAATGGCATAACATTCATTGAGTATACGGGCTTCACTTTGGTACTTTGAGTAGCCTACTGAACAAGCTTTCTGTGGATGTGGGGGTGGAAGGCTCCAGCGCAGTCTGTTGCATTAGCAAGACAAAAGATGTGAACGGTTCACAGTGGGGGGTGCGGGCCAGTGGGTTACTGGTGTGCTGTATGGACATAATAATATAGTGACATATATGCCAACAGAATAACACACAGACAAATAAGCAAACTATTACCCTAACCAAGCAAACTATTACACTAACCAAGAAACAAAACTGAAACAATATTTTGCATTTGCGTTTTCGCACAAACCAGGAAATGCAATATGAAACTAAACAAAACTGGCAATGGGGAAGCTCCTGAGAACAAGGTCACAAGGCACTGATTCTAAAAGTTTTAGTCACATTAATTTGTTAACATATTGACGTTACGTGCAAAAGTCACCATTACAAATATTTTGTTTGGGCGGCTCATTCTTCCTTTTGTACAAAACGCCATCTAGCGTTAATTATGTGTCAGTACCAGCTCCCCTGTGTAAAGACTCAGCAGTCTTTTGACCGCCCGAGGTGCGCTTTAAGTAGGTGAAAACAACACGCTAGTAGTAGGTGGTGAAAGCGGTCAGATAACTGGCCCTCGGCGCTTCTAGGTCTAAGTATGTAAATGAGGCATGGCGCTTCTAGTGTTAAACTGAATACCCGCACGTCTCCTAAATTCATCAATTCATCCATTAATTCATCAACGGCAACACAGTTTATTGACTTAACTGACAGACTTAAGTGAAGTCTTTGTTTTTCTCTCTTTGGCTTTCAAGAGAGACGGTTGCACTTTATCTCCCTCCCTTCTGCTCAGCTCAGCTTAGATTCTGTCTTGTCTTAGTAACCTGACATTGCTCTTCAAATTTTAACAAGACATTAGATCTAATCAGGTGGTCTCTCAACGCAATTGACACTATTTTTTCCACGAGGAGTCATGGTGCGGGAGAACCCACATGTCCGGACGGTACGTTCACATCTGGATATGTGTTTGACTCGTGGGGGACCTGGTGTAGTTTGTGTCTTGCACCTCTCACCCTGGAAGATGTTGAGTCAATTCCCTCAAAAAACACTATGTTTCTCTCCCATTCTGCGAAGCCGGTGGCGCACTATTTGCAGCGGCCACTCTGGGTTCTGGTGCTTTAACACTGGAGTTTGGAGGAACGCAATCTCGTTCAGCTGTGCACTTGAAAATAAAGTTCACTTTGACTTTGAACTTAAAACATATATTCCAATTCCAATTCCAATTTATTTATATAGCACATTTAAAACAACCAGAGTTGACCAAAGTGCTGTCCACAAATAGCAGGTAAAAGATATCAGAGAATAAAAATACAAAGAAGAATAAAAATAAAAAGGAATAAAGGAATAGATAAATAAATACAAATACAAATAGCATGTAAATTAGAGTGGAAATGATGATCGACTAAGCTGGAAATATTCCACTGTGCCCGGAAGGACAGCATTATTGAGTACAAAAGGGCAGTCACTAAAGCACGCTCAACAGACATGGCCTCATTGATTAAAAACAATACTAGATTTCTTTTTCTAAATTTCTAAATCAAGTAGGCGCTGAACCACAGATTTCAAGAAATCTAACTATCCAAAGTCTTTAATATTCTCTTTTTTATTAACAAAGAAATCCATAGAGTGTAGGAGCCAAAATGGTCATTTTAAGTTTGTGTTTTTTCATACTATTTTGTTTGAGTTTACTCCATGTAGTGGCTGCACTGGTTGGGCCATTGCCAATAAAGACAGGTGCTGCTACCTGAGGGGCATGGCCAGAGCAGAAAGACACACTTTGACCTCACTTCCTCAAGTCTAGGGGGAAACAGAGCTGGAACATTTTTCTGTTTCCATTAATCTTTGGTTTATCTTTGCAATCCTTATTTTTATTTGCGTTTAAAGTTCCTGAAACCTTGTTTGTTATTTACAATAAATACAGTCTATTTTTATAATATTAATATAAAACCTTTTAGGGATAATCCATCTGATCTGTCACTTGGTTTGGTTGATATTGAACAAAATTTTGCATTAGAAGAAACGCTTGAAGCTTTTCATTCACTCCCAGAACCAGAATTGGACAAAATAATTGAATCGTTAAATTGTACTACTTGCACATTAGACTCAATTCCCACAAAATTGGTGGAGTTGTCGACAATCAACTCTCCTTCACGGCCCACGTTGCTAACACAACACGATCATGCAGATTCGCCCTCCACAACATTCAGAGGATTCGGCCATTTCTCTCTAGGGAGGCCACTCAGGTCCTTGTCCAGTCCCTTGTTACCTCAAGACTGGACTACTGCAACTCCCTACTGGCTGGTCTTCCTATGCATGCCATCAAACCCTTGCAACTGATCCAGAACGCTGCAGCTCGGCTGGTCTTCAACCTTCCCAAGTTCAGCCATGTCACTCCCTTGCTGTGCTCCCTCCACTGGCTTCCGGTAGCTGCCCGCATCAAATATAAAACCCTGGTGCTGGCCTACAAAGCAAAGAATGGTCCAGCTCCTCCTTACTTGATGGCCATGGTAAAACCCAGATGCATACCTAGAGCCCTCCGCGCCTCAAGTATGTCTCGTCTTGACCCTCCATCATCCAGGACACATGGGAGACAAGCATCCAGACTTTTCTCTGTCCTGGCTCCAAGGTGGTGGAATGAACTTCCCTTGTGTGTCCGAATATCGGAGTCACTTGCTGTCTTCAGACACCGACTGAAGACCCACCTCTTTCAAGTGCACTTTGCATAATTATGCTTTGTCTATTGTACTTTATCGTCTCTTTACTCAGGTGTTAGTTACAGGTATTGCTTACTGTCTTTTTCTCAGGTATTGTGCATAATTAGGTTATAGGAATTGTTTACTGTCTTTTTCCTCAGGGGATGTGTATATTCAGGTATAATTGTTAGGTATCATATGACTTTCGTCTAGTGGTTTTTCCAGCTTAGAGTACCTTGTGTTCAGGACTATCTATTCTACCTTGGAGATTCCAAGCAACTACATAGCACTTTTGTAAGTCGCTCTAGATAAGAGCGTCTGCTAAATGCCATAAATGTAAATGTAAAATTACTCAGAGGTACTACCAGTTGTGACTGAACCTCTTCTAACAGTAGTTAACTCATCCACTACCATATGGCTTACAATCAGGGCCGGAGTGGGACACTTTTTCAGCCCGGGAGTTTTATGCCCAAATCCGGCCCAAAATTATTTTCCCTCCCAATCGGCCCAAACTAGAGATTAACATGAACCGGCCCATCGGGAATCCTCCCGAATCTCCCGATTAGCCACTCCGGCTCTGCTTACAATCCTGAAAGCTAGCAGTCATTAAACCTCTGATCAAGAAACCGAGTCGATCCAACTGTACCATCTAGTTATAGACATTTGGAACCTCTCATTTATATCCAAGACCATAGAAATAGCTGTGGCCCAACAATTATGCTTATATCTGCATAGGAATCACATATTTGAAAAGTTCCAATCTACATTTAGGCCCCACTACAGTACTGAAACAGCCATAATTAACCTCTTTGACAATTTGCGCCCCCTAGCGATCCCGTCGCCGGGCAAAATCTGTTTATCCACACAAAATAATTAATATCGCCGAAAATTCTTAAAACGCAATAGTTGTATTTTTTTTTAATTAGTATAACATCCTGCATACCGATTTTCAGCCATCTACAAGCAATTGTTTTCAAGAAATCCCCTTCTGGACACACCGTGTTTACAACATGTGGTTTACACATGCAACTTGACTCGCCATTTAAATTGTCCTTTTAAAAAGTATACGAAGTAAGATGACCATGTTTTGTCACCGAAAAAATCGTGTACTAATAAGGCTTTAATTTAAGACCATAACATCGTATATCCGTTGTGGATAAATACCTTAAAAAGCTTGCTCACCTCACTGCAAAATTTTGCGTAATCCACTTCCTGAATGAGATGCTCCGACAAATCTGCCCCCTAAGCGTCACCGAAGCGTTTTGAAAGCTGATTTGTCCTCTTATTACAAAGCTGAAGGGGTTCTGCTTTGATTTGAGTGGTTTTTGTTGGTCAGAAGGGGGGTAGTGACTTTGAATGACAGATTTTACAACCTCTCCCCCAGCGAGGTGCGAAGGGGGGGAGGGTGAACCTATAAGCCCACAGAGACAAGCTAGAGCCTTAGAAGTGATTGAAAGCCATTTGCCATGATTGGTCAATTATATTTTTACTAACCCTAACCCTCGGAAAGTCGCCGTTCATTTCCAATGTCGGTCCGCTAGCATAGCAACATAAGCTAACCTTTGCTAACCTAAGCTAAGCTCCCCAGAACACACTGTTCGGCGAAACTGAAGCAGCCGTGGATTATTTTGTTCATTTTTATTCCGATTGCGGATACTTTCGAACATAAAAGGATTACTTTGTATGGAATATATGAGCAATTTTCGGAATTTTCGCCAACCCGGAAGTGAGACGGTACACCCGTATGTTAGCATGTTAGCTTGGTTGGCTAAGGGTGTGTATCGGGTGTGGCATATTTGAACAGGGTGTGGTGAACTTGACATTCCTTGGAACAACTTTGCAATGCTTGCATGGATTTGCTTCATTTTTTCTGTATTAGAAAAGACCATAGCGGAATATATTGCAAATTTATAGACCGTATTATGTATTATATTCACATGAATAACTATGTGAATATACATGCTTGTGATGCTCAAGTTCAAGTGTGCGTTTCTGACATTCCTGGCATATTTGCATGTGCGATAGAGGCTCAAAAATAAAACAAACCAAGGAATATGATATTGAAGTGTATCAATATGTTCCCCCAACTGTCTAATTCAGTTTGAGCCATGAATGATCATTTTCATATATGTACAACTTGAGATATCTAGTTTTATAGTGGACTATGTCGGGCATCTGAGGAATTTAAAAAATGGCCGCTGGAATATAGCTGCACAAAGGGGTTAAAGTAACAAATGATCTCCTGCTTGCCTCAGATCAAGAGAATGGATATCTCTATTATTGCTTCTGGATTTTAGTGCAGCTTTCAACACAATAGATCACAGGCTCTTGCTAGAATGGATAGAAAACTGGGTTGGAATCTCAGGCATAGGTCTTTCATGGTTTAATTCTTACCTAACTAATTGCTATCAGTTTGTAGATCTCAATAAAATTCCCTCTAAATGCACAAAAGTGAAATATGGAGTCCCGCAAGGCGTCATCTTAGGACCACTATTATTTACATTATATATGCTACTATTGGGCATAGCAATAAACAAACATAGTGTCACCTTTCACTGCAGATGACACCCAAATTTACACATCAGCCAAACCTCATGACAAATCCAGATTAGGAAAAATCGAGGTCTGCATAAGAGATATTAAAATTCTGGAGGTCGCTAAACTTTTTCCACCTTAATGGGGACAAAACGGAGGTTCACCTTCTGGGTCCAGAGGTCACAAGACAGAAAATACCAGATTTAATGTTAAATCTCGCAGACTACCCCATTACACCTGGCTCAGTGGCCAAAAATCATTTGACAAATATATAGATAATACTACTAGGTAGGCTTGTCCTGATCTGATATTTGGATCGGATCGGCCGCCGATATTTGCAAAAAATGCGTATCGGTATCCGGGTCCGATCCGGGTTTTCCAGCGCACCCATTTAGATAATCCATTCCAGTTTGTGCTGTGTTTTCACCAGTGAGAGTAAATCCGGTCCGCATTTTCCAGCACACCTTCAGCACACGAGCATAGCGTCTCCCCAATTTATCTTAGCGGCATCTCCTAACCATTAAGACGTCCATATAAATTTGAAGTTATTGGTAAAAATGTCAGTTGTGTGGGATTATTTTACCTTAAAGGACGACAAAGACGAAGAGGCAGAGTGCAACATGTGCCACAGTAAAGTCAAGCGTTGTGGTAAAGCTGTAACCATACCACCATAAACAACATGAAGAGTTTCTAAAGAAAATCGAAGACAAAAAGAAAGGTCCTACACAACTAACAGTGGCAGAAATGTTTGTGAAGCGTAACACTGCCACTTTTTAAAAATACAATTTACAATATTATTTGCACTTATGGCTTTTTAAGCCTTGGTTTACTGATGCCATTTCTGTTTGTTATTTATTATTTTGTCTATTTTTGGTTTATTAATTGCTAAATAAACGGGTCAGTTTCTCCTTACCAACCATTGTGTATTATTCAAACACACCTAATTCAGCTGGCTACTTGTTATCAAGAGTAAAACGCTTTTCAACACGAGTTTGACAACAAAGTAAGTTGGCTAAATAACTTTAAACTTTAATACATGCTCGGATAGGTTGGTATTGGTATCGGCCAATATCGGTATCGGAAGTGCAAATAAATATCGGTATCGGATCGGAGGTTCAAAAAGCTGGATCGGGACATCCCTACTACTAGGATAGCGTTTCTAAATCTCAGTAACATTGCCAAGCTAAGAAATGCTTTATCCCAGCTTGATGCAGAAAAATTTGTACTGTAACTCATTACTGTCAGGATGCTCAAATCTAAATGAACTTCAAAATAAAAGTGGTTCAAAATGCAGTCAGAGTTCTAATGAGAACCAGAAAATTCGATCATATTAGCCTGGTCTTATTAGCCCTGCACTGATACCCAGTTAAGTTCCATATTGATTTTAAAATTCTTCTATTGACCTATAAAGCAATGCACGAACTTGCTCCTGATTACCTCCAGGAACTTATCTCCAATTATGAACCCCCCCGTCCACTAAGATCACAGGGTGCTGGCCTCTTATTAGTTTGAACAATTAATAAGGTAACAGCAGGGGGAAGAGCTTTTCTTATAAGGTCTCCCAACCTTTCAGAATGTGTCCGGGCAAGTTGGGGGTGTGGTGGGGCCAGGGAGCGGAGCGTTGTGGTGGTGGTGGGGTGTGGTGCTGCCCTGAACGGCCCTTTGATGTTGCTGCAAGCAGGCCCAGTGTGTTCTTTCCCCTGGTTGCAAAATTCACATACTGATAGAAGTGAGGAAGCACATTTTCATATTGGCCTGATTAAAGTCCCTGTATGTTATGATCCACAAGCACGCATACACTCACACACAAACACGCAACCGGAGACACTCATGAATCAAGTCCGATATGTTAGGATCTATAATCACATGCACACACATGCAACCAGATAAACACTCATGGTTCATGTCCCTAAATGCCAGGATCTACAAGAACAAATACACACAAATGAACATACGCGCGCAGATGGAATCATGCACATACAGATTTACACACACTATTGACACACACAAATGTACACAAAAATAAACTCATACACATTTATAAATATAATGCATAACCAAACACTTGAACAATGGTTTTTGTTTTTTTCAGTGAAGAGGCCCACCTGATCCCAGCTGATCTCTTTCTGCTCCTGCAGAGGATAAAGAGGAGAGTAAAACCACAAAGAGAAGGGGTTAGGGGTAGGGATAAGGGGTTAAAGTTAGGGATAAGGGGTAAAGGTTAGGTATAAGGGGTTATGGTTAGAGTTAGGATTACAGATCAGGGTTAGGGTTAAGGTTAAGAGTTTAGGTTCAGAGGTAGGAGGGAGAAGATAGAAGAATTAGGGAGAAAGTTTCAAGACTAGGGAAAGGGTCAAGATTAAGAGTCCAGAGAAAGGATTAAGACCATGGGAAAGTGAAAGTGTTAAGGTTAGGGTTAACGTTGGGGTTAAGGGAGGATTTGGGTTATGGTTGAGGTCATGGATAATAAATTTGTGAAAACTACAAATAGTGAAGAGAACTGAATTAAAGGCTTTTAATGAAGAAATATACAAGATGGTGATGGTGAGATTCAAGTTCAGCAGCTACATACTGATCCTCTTTGAGGTAGGGTAAGTGAGAGTGAGATAGAGACAGTGAGGGTGTGAGACAGACAGTGAGTGAGGGTGAGACAGAAACACTGAGTGAGGGTGAGACAGAGACAGTGAGGGAGTGAGACAGAGACAATGAGTGAGTGTGAGACAGAGACATTGAAGGTGAGACAGACAGTGAGAGAAAAAGTAAAACAGAAAAAAAATCACCTACAAACCCAAAACTGCATTGAAAAAATTATATTAAATAAAAACAAACAATACATTTACATACATCAATACAAAAGAAGTCAAAAGTGAATATATTTAAAAATAATTCAACATATATGTATAATTTTCACATATAAAAAAACGTGCATATGAAATCATGACTAAACAAACGCAGTTTGGAGCGTGAGGGTTTGCATATGCAGTAAGCATGATAAACTCAAGACTTTGCTACCTTTATAAGTGTCATAAATGAACAAGGTTTTCATAACTGGAGGGTAAGAGGGTGATGAAAATGAACTCACAGGTTTTGTTGCAGCTGCCAAAGACTCCATCTCCTCATGTGTCATCCAGATGTTACTGGTTGACTGGGATATCAAAAATTACAAACATTACTTAAAATATATTCAGTTTAAATATGCTGTGTATACATATATAAGTGGAGAGTGAGTGTGTGTCTGAGTATGTCTGAAGTCATGCATACAGAACCAGTGCTGGCAGGTGCTGAAGGGCTGGTGAGAGAGACCATCTCCTGGATGGCAAGACGCAGTTTTAGACGATGAAGGGGGTTACTGATGCCGATTTCCCTCTGGATCTCAGTGTCTGACAGGTTAGCCATCACTGCCCCACTCTTCACATTAGTACGACATGCTGCCACATACCACGCAGGCATGCCAACCCACAGCTGTACCACACACCAACACAGGAAAACGCAGCAACACACACCAACACAGGAAAACGCAGCAACACGCATCAACACAGAAAAACGCAGCAACACACACCAACACAGGAAAACGCAGCAACACGCACCAACACAGGAAAACACAGCAACACGCACCAACACAGGAAAACACAGCAACACACACCAACACAGGAAAACGCAGCAACACACACCAACACAGGAAAACGCAGCAACACGCACCAACACAGGAAAACGCAGCAACACGCACCAACACAGGAAAACGCAGCAACACGCACCAACACAGGAAAACACAGCAACACACACCAACACAGGAAAACGCAGCAACACACACCAACACAGGAAAACACAGCAACACACACCAACACAGGAAAACACAGCAACACACACCAACACAGGAAAACACAGCAACACACACCAACACAGGAAAACACAGCAACACTCACCAACAGAAAATACACACACCCACACCCCAGCACATGAAAAACACAAACCAACAGAGAAAAAGACAAAGATGGGGAAAATGAATTTCAAGAGGTATGAAGCTGCACAGTGTACTGAACGCAAGTTCAAATTGCTTTAGTCCATTGATATTTTCAGCAGACACTTTTATCCAAGTCAACCTACATTTCTATTGTTACCATTTATGTTACAATATTTGTGCTGCTGGCACGGTGATGGTGGTCATGACGACAGCATTGGCTCAACCAGCTGAACAACAGGACCAGCTACTCTCATACTCCTTTCATCATAACTTAGGGCCCTAACACATTCACAGATGTGAAATTCACATTACGTATCCAGTTTTCCATGATGATATGTGCCTTAACTGGACAGCGCAGGGTTAAATGCCTGAGATCTTTTTTTACATAGTAATGTAACATTATGCATCTTTGACTTTCACAAAATCATTTGACGTTTGATGTGGATTTAAACATAAACACTGGCATTCCTGGATTTTGACAAGCATTTTAATGGAATTACAAACACTACTTAGTCACATTAGTCACACACAGCCTGGGCTTATTAAAACATTCAGTTCAGTAGAAAGTAACAAAATTGTCAGAATTTCTTAAAACTGCAGATTTCACAATGAGCCCCTGAGGTTAGCAGGAAATTTAGAAATGAGTTTGTCTGCTTGGAAATCTTCCTCTGTGTTGTAACTACAGGCCTATTCTGTGATTGGATGCAAAGCACTTTGTAAGTCGCTCTGGATAAGTGTGTCTGCTAAATGCCGTAAATGTAAAATGTAAATGTAAATGAAGGCCCAACACACCCACCACTGTCTGCTATTCACAATGATGCATCCAAAAGCAGTGTTGATTTCTTCCAGAAAATCAGAAAATTGTGATTTTTTTCCCCCCAAAATAGTAACTGATGACGTTGAATGTGACTGATGACAACGTATGTGTGTGTGTGTGTGTGTGTGTGTGTGTGTATATTTGCAGCTGCTGGTGGTGGAATTGATGCTATACTCATTACTTCTATTTTCCATTAATGTGATCTACATTGCCCTACAGTGACTATGTACTCGCTCAAGACTCAAGAATTGTACTGCAACTACAGTGTAATTTAAGAAGCACATAAAATAAACTGGTAATGAGATTTTTCCCACCTCCAACCATGTAACCACTGTAGGACCATCCCAAGATGCAAAGGGAAGACCCTGACGACATGCTTCCTCCAGCAGGTCATGTCTGAGAAACAGAGAATGAGACTGAGAGCAACCAATTAACCTCTGGCTAGACACACAATTATATATTCATATCGCAAACAGAGATGAGTCTTAATGTCTCATATGGTAAACAGGGATGAGTCTTAATGTCTCATATGCAGTGATGTCATGTTATGTTACATGTTATAATGTTAGTAACGCGGTACTCTAATCTTACCCCTTTTTTCGGTAACGAGTAATATAAAGCGCTACTATTTCCAGTCCAGTAATCAGATTAAAGTTACTTGTCCAAGTAACTGCGTTACTATTTTTTATTTTCCCTAGTAAAAATATATATTTTTGCTTTCTTCTTGAGGATGGGATGAGTATTAATGTCTCATATGGTAGACAGGAATGAGTCTTAACAGGGATGAGTATTAATATCTCATATGGTAAACAGGGATGAGTCTTAACAGGGATGAGTCTTAATGTCTCATATGGTAGACAGGAATGAGTCTTAACAGGGATGAGTATTAATGTCTCATATGGTAAACAGGGATGAGTCTTAACAGGGATGAGTCTTAATGTCTCATATGGTAGACAGGAATGAGTCTTAACAGGGATGAGTCTTAATGTCTCATATGGTAAACAGGGATGAGTCTTAACAGGGATGAGTCTTAATGTCTCATATGGTAGACAGGGATGAGTCTTAACAGGGATGAGTCTTAATGTCTCATATGGTAGACACGGATGAGTCTTAATGTCTCATATGGTAGACAGGGATGAGTCTTAATGTCTCATATGGTAGACATGGATGAGTTTTTACTTCTTCTTGCTGCGCCGCTCCTTCTCCAGTGTTCCCAGTTTGAGACTTGGTGGATCAGCTGGGAGGTCATCGGAGGGCACTGAAGCTGTATGAATATATAGCAGATGAAATAATTTACTTTTGTTGTTGTTCATTTCACTGTATTTTTTTGTTAATTTCACAGAAAATTCTCTTTTATTATTATTATTTCATTTTAAGAACTTAGTTGATTCTGATGGCTTACGTGAGTACGTACATATTCTATCCCTTCTTTACACCTGTAGTGTTCCCCCTATCTCCAGTTTGGCTTTTACCTCAGTCTGCAGAGAGCTTGACTGACAAAGGTACAGTTCTGTGGTGCTCTTCATAAGTAGCTCTTTTAATACATTAAATGATTATTATATGAGCATTTTTTCCCAATCTTGTCACTATGAGTATGGAAATATGTACTGCAAATTGAAATAAATGGTTTTTGAGTTTTAAAACATTATATTGAGCAAAGTTTCACATTGTTAGCTCCATCCTTTGGTTAGCACATTAGCTTCTTGGCCTTGACTAATGCTTATATCGTATTTTTCTTCTTGTTGTAGGAATCTTGTGAAAAGCAATTCCTGCCATTATATCTTTATGCTTTGCTCTAAATGTTTTTTGCAGGTGAATACTCCCATAGTCATTGTAGATTTGTTTAATTTTTTTTCAGCAGATATACTGAGTGTTTAAAATAGCATATACCATTTTGTTTGTTAAGGCAAGTTCAAGAGGTACAAGCTGTAAATCAAAATCATGAGAAATCTGCCCAGACACCTAACCCTAACTCTAACCCTTATCCTAACCCTAACACTAACTCTAACCAACAGCAGCTACATGTGTGAGGAGAGACAGCATCAGTCTTAGTGTTAGACAGAGTTATTTTGGTATATATACATATAACGAGTGCATTTATATTGGTTCAAGTTTATTACTATATCTTGTTGTATGTATATTGAATCTCATTGTTTGTTCTGTTTGAGACTTTAATGTTATATAGTTATTTTATTAATTACAAATTCATGTATGCACTTGTACTACCTAATTAGTCCGTCTGCATGGTTTTTATGGAGGTTTAATTCACCCCCCCATTGTTGTAATCTTGTCGCACATGAGCTAGGTTAAGATTAATAATGAAACTTTCCTTAAACTTGTGAACATGCACATCTTTCCACATGAAGGAAGCTCAGGAAAATGCCCCAGTCACCTAAAGAGGCGGAGTCTCGCCCAGCTCCTCCCACCCTGCCCTTCTCTTTTTTCCCAAACAGGCGACCGATTGAAGATTTGATGCTTTTCCTCTTGCTGGATTTATGCAGAGAGTCTGTGCTGCTGCTCACTGATGAGTCCACAGAGAGACTGAGAGAGAGAAGGCAGAGGGTATTTACATCAAGAACTGAAAATGCTCCATAAAAGAAAAACAAAAATAGCATTTAAAATGCACCTGCGGAAATCCCGTGGGTCATCTAGTCCCGCCCCTGGATGAGTGTGGGTCATCCTGTCCAATCGCAATGCTCGAGGGCCAGATGGTGGTGCAGAATCTATTAGGGCCAGTGCCTTCTCATCCCCTTTACCATTCTGGATGTAAAAAACATTTTAGTAGCATATACACACATACAAAAATGATACAGAATTTTTTGCATTACTATATACGTAATACATTTGGACATGTTTAGTTTGTAAATAATTCATGAAAGATTTCTTGCCTTCAATTCATATACACATTCCACTTTCTGTCAGGCATCATTATCACTATGACACATGGCACATGGATCAATATATGAGCGAGAGGAGTGAAGCACCAGCTACTGGTGGATAGATGATCAGACAGACCAGCCTATGCACCATCTTGATTAACAAGAAAGCTTATAATTCAATGACCAACACTTTGATCCTGAAACGCTGTATAAACATTAACAGTCCTTCTTCAAACACTGAAGAGGCCTAGGGTTAGCCAACTTCAGGCCCACAGGACATGTCAATATCAAGAGTGAGAGATGCCCTGTCCTCAGCGCTGTTCTGCTAAAGAACGAACCCCCTCAGTGAAATCATCAAGATACGGGCTACAGGATGAAGAACTATCAGCCACCATCTCGACATGGATAAAACCCAACTGTATGCCAGAAGTGAAGGAGATCTTGACTAACTAATCTATCTCACCAGGATATAAAGCAATGACATCGGAATCTCATTCAGACTGGATAACAGTAGTCGGATGGAACTGAGAACTGAGGGGATCAGAAGGGAACATATAAGGGTTAGGGTTAACCCTAACCCTAGGGGATCAGAAGGGAACATATAAGGGTTAGGGTTAACCCTAACCCTAGGGGATCAGAAGGGAACATATAAGAGTTAGGGTTAACCCTAACCCTAGGGGATCAGAAGGGAACATATAAGGGTTAGGGTTAACCCTAGGCAAAGTCAAATACCTACAGAGTGAGCCACTGGCCAAAGAAGGAGACAGAAGCCACTGACAACAATAAAAAGCAACGTCTCACAATTCATGGAGTGTTTCATCCCAAATTTAACATTCTGAGACTGCACACTAAGTAGAAGGAAGGTAGCGGGGGACTATTGAACATCAGCACCACTATCCAGAAACAACCAAGATACAAGAAGGTGCTCAAAGTGCTGAAGTGCTTAGTAAGAACATCAGATAGCAAACACCTGAGGAAGAGGAGCATGGGGAGGAAGAGGAATCATTATGGGAGGATAAAGCCCTGTGGAGCATGTGTTTCTACTGATAAATAGTAGAAATGTCTGATATGGCAGGGATACGTACTACACCAGACAGGACCTTTGATGCAGGCTGGGCAAAGATGAGACAATTCAGCACAGTGAGATGCATATTTGTGTGTGTCTGTTGTTATCCAGCTAACTCAACAAATATCTCATATATATATATTAGTGGTGGGACTTTAACGCATTAATTTCGATTAATTAATTACAGGAAAATTAACGCACTAAAAAAATTAACGCATTTAACGCATGAGACACTTTTGCACCGTGAATGTTTCTCAGTGCATGAGTTCCAGACATACAGATTATATGGACGCACAATAAGATGAGCATGATGGAGATGAGTGAAGACGCTACGCTGGTGGATGGGAAATATAAATATAAGAAACGTCCAGATGGAAGTAAAAATAAATATAGTGTTATTTGCATTTTATGTAGGAAGGAGTTCGCTTATCACACGAGCACTTCCACCCTTCGTTACCGCCTCAACGCAAAACATGTTGGTACTAATGCGCAGGTCAGTAATGATCACTTAGCTGATAAATGTATTCCTAGTACGATAGGGTGAACAAACGTCCGTATTTCACATCCTGTCCCGGGGTTTTTTTAAGTGAGGAAATGTCCTGGTTTTTAAATTACCTTCATTGGACCATTAAGACTGATTAAACCTAATCAAGACTGGATTAAACTTTCGCTAGTGATGCGCGCGACTCCGCACACCTTGCACGAGCGGCGGAGGCGTTTATACTGTAACGTTGGTTAAATACCAGGACAGTTTACTGTTGACAACTCGTCTCTTTTATTTAAACATTAATAAAAGCGAACTCACTCAAGAAAAATAACCGAATCCTCTCTCTCTCTCACTCTCGCTCCTCGCGCACTTTTCCACTCGCACACACAACTTAAAGAAACAGTAACCCAATAATCCCTTAAGGATCATTACAATACTTTACGCATCACATTATTTGGTTATTGTGAAGAGTGCCCTAAATGTGGCTCTGACTGGGGATCACTGGACCTCTGTTAGCAACAAGAATTATCTTGGTGTGACAGCTCATATTATAGATGATGAATGAAAGATCCAGTCATTTGCTTTGAGCATGCAGAAGATCACTAGGCACTATGGAGATGCCTGTGTAAGAGGCCTGGGAAATTAAAGAAAAAGTCTACCATCTAAAATGGTATTAAAAAACATCTGATTTACTTCACTTCTTCTTATTCTTCCAATATCATGAGCAAAGCTCCCAAAATTAAACATTTTTGGTCAGAATTTCCAGTGTTCTGAAAACTGTTTGCTTTGTTTTCTGCACTCATCTATTGGTCTGTGTAGTAGACTGGTGGAAAAATAAACAAGATGTTGAAGTTTATGCTTATATTCATTGATTCATTCATCATTCAAACTTAAATTAATATTTCTCACGTTAAATATTGAAATGCGATTAAAATGCGATTAATTTCGATTAATTAATTACAACGCTTGTAATTAATTCGATAAATTTTTTTGATCGCGTCCCACCCCTAATATATATATATATATATATATATATATATATATATATATATATATATATATATATGTATATATATATATATATATATATATATATATATATACACACACACAGACAGTAGAACCCTGCAACTCGACGCTAATTTGTTCCAGACATCGAGAAGCAAATATGAGTTCTTTATTAATTTTCCCCATAATAAATAACTGAAAACGGATTACCGTATTTTACAGAATATACGCACCGTATTATAAGGCGCAGTCTGAATTACGGGCTCAATTTCTGTATTTGATACACGTATAAGGCGCAGTCTCAATTACGGACTCTATTTCTGTACGGCACTTACCGGTATTCTGTACAGCACCGTATTATTCTGTACGCCGCCGTATTATAAGGCACATGCTAAAACATATGGTCTACAAGAAAAGTAAAGGACGCGAAACTGTGATTTTTAATTGAAGTTTACTTTACTACTTGACAAAACACACAAACACACATTATTTTTACTCACTCATCTCCCACAAATCCATCAAAGTCCTCATCCTCTGTGTCTGAATTAAAAAGCTGCGCAATTTCTCTAACGAACAGTCCGGGTTATCGCTCATCAATGTCCGAGTCAGTCTCGTCGCCAGGCGGCTGTTCAGCAATGACAGTTACATCAGAAATCTTAGCCCAGGCATCCACAATCCATTCACACACAGTGGCGTAACTCGCCCGCCGCTGTCGCCCAGTTTTAGTATTCACCGTCTATCATCCATTGCTCCCACGCTGCTCGCAACTTCACTTTAAACGCCCTGTTTACGCCAATGTCCAGCGGTTGGAGTTCTTTTGTTAATCCTCCCGGAATGACGGCAAGCTCCGAATTAATTTTCTTTGCATGGCTTTTAACGTTGTCTGTGAGATGAGCGCGCATGGAGTCAAAGATCAGCAGGGACGGATGATGTGTGGTAAAAACCACCCGGTCTCTTTACATACAAAACCACCCGGTCTCTCTCAGCCACTCTCCCATTTTCTCCTCGTCCATCCAGCCCTTTTGGTTAGCCTTAACTATGACTCCGGCTGGAAACTTTTCTTTTGGCGGTAGTTTCTGTCCATTACCTTGACAGACAAGAATGGTGAACGCCGACTTCTCATGCCCTATGGTGCGTATCGATACCGTGCTAGTCCCCTTTTTCTCCACAGTATGGTTCACGGGGATGTCGAAAGTGAGGGGGACCTCATCCTTGTTGGTGATGTGGCTGGGCTCGATCTTTTTCTCCGTAATCCTTTTACGACAGTATGTACGGAAAATGGCCAGCTGTTCTTCGTAATCTGCTGGCAGTCGATGTGCCACAGTAGTCCTTGCACGGATAGAAAGATGACGCCATTTCATAAAACAAAAGCACCAAGAAGGCCCTCCTTGAAAATCGTCTAGCTTCATGTCTTGTGCTATCGTTGTTGCCTTCAGTCGAATAGTGACTGTCGAGACGCTTCTCCCAGCCGCTCTTTGTTCAGATATCCATTGTTCAAGTTTGTCTTCTAACTGTGGCCACCTCGCATTGTTACCACGAAAACTCTGTCTCGACTTCTTTACTTGACGCAGTTCATTTTCCTGTTTCCTCCATTTTCGAACCATAGATTAATTGTATCGCAGCTGCTCTATTCCCATTTACAGCCGCATAACTGATACCCTGTAGATTGAACTGTGCCTCGTATGCGTGTCTCTTCACTGGTGCCATATTTGAGGGTTGTGGAAAAACAAATGTTGTTTTGCAGCATACCTGTAGGTAAGCCTAAGTACCGGTATTGTGTATTACGTAGTAATCTCTGATTGATTTATGTGCGAAACACACGTAAACCAATCCGAGAATACTACGATATGTTAGTGTTAGTGTTCTCTGATTGGTTTACGTGTGGTACTCAGTACACGTATAAGGCGCACCGTATTATAGTCCAGAAAATATGGTAATCCGTTCTCAACCATGGAATTCCAGTGCTTCACACAAATGCATATATATCGCACCGCGATCTCAAGACGATGCCGGGGATTGCCTTTATGGCAACAACAAACAGGTAGCAGACGCCCAAACGCGTCTTTTTTTGCAGAGCTACTGTTTGCACTCATATCTATCTAATGTATTATCTGTCTCATATGCTGTCTACTAGGGGTGCACGATATGGACTAGAATTACGATGTGCGATAACATTGTTGGATATCCCGATATCGATGTGAACCACGATAAATTAAGATTTAAATACAGAGATGTAGTGTCTCTGAACAGCAGCACGTTAATTAGTTTTTTTTTTTTTACTGTGTAATGAATCCAGAATAATTCCAAATATTTTGCAGGTTTATTCAACAATAGATTCAATCTAGGTTTATACTTTCACGAGTGACCGTAGCGCGACTCCGCACACCTCGCGTAAACCTCCGCGAACGACGGAAGCGTTTAATCTTGCCGTGTCACATTCTTTGCAGTGTTGTCCGAAACGATATGTAGGCCTAGTAGTATAGAAAAAACACCCCTCAAATACAGGGGAATGAACATTTACCTGACCAATTTTAATGTTGCTTTGTGTATCAGGTTTGAAAAGTGCTGGAATTTAGGCTAAAGTACTTGAAATTGTAACTACTTCGTTTCACAACAAATATCTGTCTGACTGAAGAGTTCTCTTGTAATTACATTAACAAATACGAGCCTCTTGTAATTCCAGGACGAAACATGAAAGAACGTGAAGACGTTAAGATTGGGCGTTTTGAAAATAAACAGCCATTAAATAATGTGATAAAAAAAGCGAATTATTTCGAATCATTTAGAGTATATGTATAAATATTTAACTCAATTAAGTTTAACGAGCTGGAAATTATTGAAATGGGCCTTGAAAGTGACGTACAAGTGCTTTAATTCCACCTTGTATAGGTGTATGAACCCGGCAAACATGACTGTTCTCATTGCGCTGAGACGCGGTGCGCGCGAACTTACAAAATTCGAGAGGTGCACGACCTCGTGAATCGACAGCGCGCGAGACCATCGCGCACGGGCGAAGCCACCGTGATTACGTTATTTTCGCCTTGCGGACCCTCGCGCTGCGTCAAGTGTAAACCAGGCTTAAACCAAATCGCGTGTCTGATGAGCGTGTTCACCTCACTCTGCCTCTTGCCTACTTACGTCACGTGATCATAGTCTGCAGCGTGAATAGCTCCCTCTATTGCTGGACGAGGATAATGCAATTTGAGTTTGCTGTTATTCAAGGAGTTATCGTGGCTCTTTCGATGTGTTTATCGTGAAACTTCACATCGCGATAACGATAAAAATACGATTCATCGTGCAGCCCTACTGTCTACTAGTGTGTTCTGTCATGTACCTGTACATCAGGGTCACGAGCGGGAGAGGATGCTGGCAGCTGGGGGGTTGTATGACCGGAGCTTGGGGGAGACGGGGAGGCCAGTGTGGAGGACGTGAGAGAAGAAGGGATGAATCCTCTCCCACATCCTCCTCCACTTCCACCCAGTGATGATGCAGGAAGCATTGTGTCATCCAGCACCACACTGTTCACTCGACTCTCAATCTCTTCAGCTCTGATGTCAGCACTCTCTCGTTCCTCCTGGATAAGCCTGCAGGGCACATATGAGCAGGCACAGAAGAACAAAATAAAACCTCCAGTGAAACTCTTCAAACATTCTCAAACAATCCAATAGTAAATGTTACCTTGTCCTAATTTCTACCTAAGCAAAAGTAAGCTTATTTTAGTACCAAATGTTGGTAACTCAATCTGTTCTGGGCCAGGGTGTGTTAAAGATTTATTTAATGACCCAGATGAAAATTGCTGCCTGTTCAAATCCAGGTGACCAATGTACACATGCCTATTATAAACTTGTTTTTCTTTTCTGTATCATCCTTTATTTAGGACAGGGTGACGGAGCCAACAGCCAAGAGATATAATTTCTCCAGCACGTCCTGGGGTCTCCTCCCAGTTGGACATGCCAGGACCACCTCACCATGAAGGCACACCAGGGGCATCCGGACCAAATGCCCGAACCACCTCAACTGGCTCCTCTCTACATGGAGGACCAGCAGGTCAACTTAGAGTCTCTCCCGGATGACTGGACTCCTCAACCTATCTCTAGGAAGCTAATTTCAGTAGCTTGTATTTGCAGTCTTATTCCTTCAGTCACTACTCTTGTGACTGAAGCTTGTGACCATAGGTGAGGTGAGTCCCCTGATGGTTTTCCAGAATCTTCATGGAACCAGCTGCTTTCCATAGGCTCACTGAACTCAGGGTTTCTGCCTTTGTAACAGTTTTGTAATCGGCTTGGCTCTCCGGTCAACTGTAAACCCACATTTTATATGGACCCAAATACATTAGGTCTCTTGGACAGAAATATAATGATTTCCCATTTGAAACCCAAACATTTTAGATAAACGGAACCTTTTTGACCACTTTGTACATACAACCTGTATCTTTGGACTGAATTAATCAAACAATTTGTACCATTGCTAAATGGAAAGATTTCATTGGCTAGTTTGAAAGCCAGATACATTTGCCCCGTTCCGCAATGTTTCTGAAGCAAGAACATGCAGAGGTGTGAGATTTTGTCGACGAAGAGCGAGGGGGAAGGGGGAAATATAACAATGACAAATGAGAGAAAGAAGAGGAGGAAGAAAAGGAGGGAAAGAAGACAAGGAACGGTGAGGGAAGTGCATGTGATTCACCATTTTCAGTAAGTCATTTCAGTTTGTTACTGTGTTGTCTAGTCACTTCAGTATCTCTTGTCTCTTGTGCTATCGTGCCATTGTTTAGTTTATGCTATGACCACAGTGTTTTTTCTATTTCTTGTATTTAGGTATTTTTCATTGGGTTGCATATTGTTTTCAGCTTTGCATATAATCTGGTATACTTGCAAATTATCAGAAACTTTTTCCAGCTAAGTTGCTAGCTGGATGTCCACCATGCAATGTTAGGTAGCCATTTCATTGCATCTCGGACAGAGGACAGAAAATATGGACAGCGGACAGAAAATATGATTTGGAAGTATAAATACTGTGAGTTCAATTGTGACAAAAGGGGGCAGATTTTAAAACATTACAGAATAAAGCATGGAAGTTACTCTAGAAATGAACCCTTTCCTTGCCCTCACCAGGACTTTGTGCACGTTCCGGTCTTTTGGCTCTCAGTAGAGTCCTGCACCGGGTCGGGTACCCACGGGTACCCACGGGTACGGGCAAATAGATGCTGAAACGGGTGGGTTTTACACATACCAAAATTTTACGGGTGGGTATGCGGGCGGGTAAGTTAAAATACGGGTGGGTATGCGGGCGGGTAAGTTAAATAAGTGGTCATTTTTAGTAGGCTTTTATTTGCTACGTAATGAACATATTGTTTTTTTTTGTCTTTTGCCTGATAAGTGCCTCCCGATGGTGGTGGCGAAGCTCAGGGGAGCTTACTTATACCGTAGCTCCGTTGGCCAGAGCGGGCTGAACTTTACTCTTCACCTGTTCTGGGGTAATACCCAAACTTCGGTTCTTTTCCAGCGGAAACATGAGCAGAGGCTGGTTATAACGCAGTACCGGGCATTTATTTTAGCTTGCTTGGTGGTTACAAAGCAAATGGGTGGCCGTGCTAGAACAAGGAAAAATGACGAGAGAGAACTTGCCGTTTAGGATTTGTGATCTAAGAGCACAGAACGCAGCTCAAACCTGGGACTGTGGACAATATACTGTTCCTGCACAGTAACCTAGGATAGATTTGTGAACCTATGCGATTTTATTTAGTTGTTATACTGGCATTTGTTCCCTCTCGTTTTGCAGTTGCTAATTTTAGATAGGAATAGCCATACTGTTCCTGCACAGCAACCTTAGATTTTATTTTGTGTTGTACTGACGTTTTTTCAGAGGCGCATTGAAAAATAAAGTGCTCTATAGGAATACTTTCGATTTGTGTGTTTTTTCACGGGCACGGGTGGGTAACGGGTAGAATATTAACGGGTCCGGGCTCTCAGGACTCACATGCCTCGGTTCCACCTTTTGTATAAGTTTTCTTTTGCCACAAAGTAGCCCATATAACCATTCTAGGTTACCTTTAGTCCATCTTAGCTATTTGTGATTAACACTTTTATTGTAAATACAGCATACTGCTCTTTGAGTAAAACCACATTTTTTTCATTTTCATTTCTAGGTTGTGGATGATGAGGACGCCTACAAACACATCCCAACTGGAATCCTCGGTATTCATCATGATGGTGTTGCACAACATCCCCTAAACCCAACCTCCCTGGGTGTGGTTCTGGAAGGAAATATTGTGATGCACAATATCAACAACTTGCCCCAGGCCATGTGCCTACTCTTTGGCTTGACATATGCACATCTGAACTACCCAAGATGCATGGTAAACACATTCCAGTTCGTTAAGCAGGTTTTCTTGGGTTTTGGGAGGAAGGAGTTGAAGGGAAAAGTGTTGACTTTGACTAATCAGCTGGCCATGTAAGGTCACTTCAGGTTGGTGTTATACACTTACCACCATGTTTCCAGATAGTTTGGTGTGTAATATACTGGTCAAAATTGAGATTTGCACACATGCTACTGTTTAGAGTATTTGTCACTGCTGTGGTAGCACCTGTCACATCTACAGTCATTGTAGAGGTGGGGGGGGGGGGGGGGGGGGTCTGCTGCCACAGTAATGGGAAATCCTTTATTCAGTAACATGTGTGTAGATGACAATCTTAACCAGTACCCCATAACACAATGTACCAACATATAGTGGTAAGTGTATTTTTGTACGTGATAAGTAAAACAAAAACCCTTTGTTATATATAATATCCCTAATGTAGAATGGCTTTCTTGTTTGTCAGTTTTTACATGACTGCATTACAATAAACCTCCAAAAACCAGTCAATCTGTATTTATTTATTTTTTATTCATAGCTCTTACAGCAATAGATGTGCTGTTATTTTGGAATTGTTTAAGTATGCATGTTCTAGTTTGGCAGGTTTTCCCCATTTAGTGTTGAACCCACAACTTTACCAAGAAAATGATATGTAAATGTGGTACATACATACATACAAATATATCTATTGCTGAAGACTAAAGATTCACACATTACCCCAACCCCATGTTTAGAAGTAAAATTAAGTACATATTTAGCACTAGCCAAATTAAAAGGTTTGGAAAAAATAACAAATAATATTAAATTATGTAAACAATCAATTTCAACCTAACTAATAGTTTAGTATAACATGAGAGAATAGTTTATTGTACTGAATAAAACAATGCAGTGTACCTTAACATGATGGTACAGTCAACCTTAACTTTTATGTTTATTCAATGAGGCAACGTGTTACCCCAAATTTTTTTGGGTTCATTGAACATATTCGGGTTTACAGTGTACCTGTCTGCTGCCTCAAGAGTCTCACAAGACAGCCAGGCCCAGTAGGACTCTTTCTTGAGTCTTGCTTGACTCTAACAGGTCCTGGAAATCTTTAAGGCCACAGCTCTAGTGAGCTGCATCAACAATAACGAAATAAGGCCCACTCAGACGTAATGTCTCTGGACTCCCTAAGGATGTGGTCGAAGCTTTGCTGGACATGGCAGTCGAAGATGTTTCTGCAAGAAACAAACGTCCATGCAAACAAATGTCTGCCAGGTCTGTTCAGCATCCTTGCCTGCCATCTCATTTAACTCACCACTAGGTGGTAATCAATTGACAGCTCTGCCCAGATCAACTATGTCTAGCTGGTGTCTCTTGGCAAAAGCTCAAGCTTTTCTAATCAGAGGTCACATTCCATGTTCCAAGAGCCAGTTTCAGTAACCAAGAATCTGAATGCCAAGACTAGGGATGTCCCGATCCAGTTTTTTGAACTTCTGATCCGATACCGATATTTATTTGCGCTTCCGATCTGATACCGATATTAGCTGATACCGATGCCGGCCTATCCGAGCATGTATTAAAGTTTAAAGTTATTTAGCTAACTTACTTTGTTGTCAAACTCATGTTGAAAAGCATTTTACTCTGGATAACAAGTAGCCAACTGAATTAGGTGTGTTTGAATAATAAACAATGGTTGGTAAGCAGAAACTGACCTGTTTATTTAGCAATTAATAAACTCAAAATAGACAAAATAATAAATAACAAACAGAAATGGCATCAGTAAACCAAGGCTTAAAAAGCCAAAAGTGCAAATAATATTGTAAATTGTATTTTTAAAAAGTGGCAGTGTCATGCTCCGCAAACATTTCTGCCACTGTTAGTTGTGTAGGACCTTTCTTTTTGTCTTCGATTTTCTTTAGAAACTTCATGTTGTTTATGGTGGTATTTCGCTAAATGCTTGATTAGATTAGTTGTATTAAAAGTTCTTACAGCTTTACCACAACGCTTGACTTTACTGTGGCACATGTTGCACTCTGCCTCTTCGTCTTTGTCGTCCTTTAAGGTAAAATAATCCCACACATCAGATATTTTTACCGATAATTTCAAGTTTACATGGCCGTCTTAATGGTGAGGAGATTCCACTGAGTTAAATTGGGGAGATGCTATGCTCATGTGCTGAAGGTGTGCTGGAAAATCGGACCGGATTTTACTCTCACTGGCGAAAACTGGAATGGATTATCTAAATGGGTGCGCTGGAAAACCCGGACTTAAAAAAAAAAACTGGATCGGAGTCTGGATCGGCATTTTCTTGTGCCTGCCGATCCAATACAGATATGCATTTTTTGCAAATATCGGCGGCCGATCCAATCCAAAAATTGGATCGGGACAAGCCTAGCCAAGACCCTCACCTTCTGGCGCTACCCCATCCACTTCACATAGCACCAGACCCCTAATACTGCCCCTTACACTGGTGGATGGCCCATGGGAGAGTGGACCCATGTAGCTCATTCAGGATGAACCCGGCCAGGCTCCACGGTGAGGCCATAGCAATCCTCATCTGGGTAAGTAAAACTCTGCCCTGCTGTTCCATAGTGGTGTTTGTGGGATAAGTATTTGTCTGCATCACTCTTTATTCTGTGTCATTTATAGTTTATTTTTATTTAATTTCTTTTCTATCATGTGTATCACTGTCAAGATAGATGATTATATATAGATAGGTGTGTGTATATATATGTATATATATAAAGCAGGCAGATGAAAATACATCATTATATTGATCTGTATGTATCATGCTGATTCCCAGCAGAAACTACAAAAATGTTTCTGACAGCAGGGGGCATGCACACGTCATCCTGCTCATCATGGAGTGACATCAGTAGATTACACAAAACTAATTAGCTTCAGCTGAACGGTCTTGTCTGTGTGTATATATACCTAGTTCAGTGTTCTTCCTATTTGTGAGGTATTGCTTCATTATGTGTTAACCTCCTGAGCTATTCTCCCGTGTTAAGGTTACTCCTGTTTCTGACTGTTTCTGGATCATCTGTTAGCGATAATTAAATGTATATACTTATTACTCATTCACCAGTACGTTAATGTGCATATTATGTTTTTGACACTTTGTGAACCAGATTCAAAAATCCATAAGGCAGGTATCACCAAATGGACCCGAACGCCGTCCTGTCCGGACCCAATCACATTCCTGATTAACTGGATACGGACCCAAATGGCAAAAAAATTTTAACGGGAGACTATATTTTAAACCGGAGAATTTATTTTCAGACGAGTGTTACGTTCACCACCCATTTGAGTGTTACGCACCCCCCCCCCCCCCCCCCCCGCCCAACAACTTTCGTTCACCACCCCCCCCCGCTCAACAACTTTCGTTCGCCACTGCGGACCCGGACCTAAGGTCTGAGCTATCTGCCAAAATGGACCGCGGAAAGATTTAATTGATTACCCCTGCCATAAGGTATGAAACTTTTCAAGAATAAATTTTCCCCTTGAGACGCTTCTGTACACAGGAGACCATAACTGTCAAGTTATTTATTTAAAAATAAGGGAAATTTTCCGCTGGTTGCTGCGAGAATTCCCACCAGCCCAACCAAGGTCCAGGACCACTTATATTTACACAAAGTCTTCACTTTTTTGGTAGGAACGCCTTCTCTCTCGTTACATTCATCCATCTCTGATTTGTTTTTCGGGTTTGTTGTTCCCGCTGTCAGCACTAACCTTGCAAGAACTGACAAACGGCAGGTTGACATTCTCGCGAGGCTCGCGACATAATTCATTTTGGAGAGGCACTTGAATGCTTAAAAAAATTATTATATTGTAATACGGGAAATTTACGAGAAAATATTAATACGGGAGGATGACTTGAAAGAGGGGTAAAATATGGTAGTTTCTCTGTCAAAACGGGAGACTTCACAGGTATGCAGAAGACTGACGTCCTTGGTCAAATACAGACTCTCTGTACCCATCGGGCAAAGTATACAATCACTCCACTCCACAGCACCATAAGCATCACACAGCTGTTAGTTTAAGATGTGTTCCCTAAGCAACCCACTGCACTAAGACCCAATCTGTTCACATGGTACATGCTGCTCACTTGATCTCCTTGTTGATTGCCTCCAACTGCTCCTGAAGCATGAGGGCAAGAGTCTGTACGTCTGTCTGTCCACCAGGAGATACGAGTTCTGAACCAAATGTCACTGCTCGATCCTCTTCTTCCTCAGAGCCTTCTTCCCAACTCCCAAACTACAAAGAGAACCACCATACAGTTTTACAGTCAGGAACTGAGACAGCTGACGGGGCTAAGAAACCTGTTTTATTGGTATGATAAATTCAAGGGTGCTGATAGAATCAAAAGCAGGTATAATTGTGTACTCCACAAAAAACCAGCAGAGCTTATAGCAGAGTCATGTCATCACCTTACGCCCATGTTGGGACCTGCGTGAGGGGAGGGAGCCCCCTGCTGGCAAGAATGGGAGCTCAGTTGCACTGCCATGCAGAGAACGCCGGAACAGAGTGGATGGCAGAGATGACGCACTGCCTGGCCTGACACGCAAAACACAAACACACACAGAATAATGTAGGTCCCCTCTGGTTCACTTTCTGGACTTTTTTAATGTGTGTGGAATGGCTATGGAGTGCCCTAGAGGAGTGACCTAGGGAGAGCCCTAGAGGAGTGATCTAGGGTGTGCCCTAGACGAGTGACCTACAGGGAGAGCCCTACAGAATTGACCTAGGGGGTGTCCTACAAGAGTGACCTATGGAGAGCCCTAGAGGAGTGACCATTGCGGTAATTATGGACTACACTTCAAATCACTTCAATTATGTAGTAAAGCCACCCTAACCATGAGCAATAAAGATAGAATCAATGGTCTAATTAGGTTATGGATTACACACTGGATTATGGGTTACACACTGGATCGCACCTGGACTGTGAAGAGCCTGGTCTGCCTTTCAGCTGATCGAGCTCCAACTGCATTCGTTCCAACTCGGCAATCAACTGATCCTAAGAGGAAGAAGGAAATGATAAAAGAATGAATATATATAATCAATGGATTTGTGTTTATGACACAGGACAGGAAGATATTGTATTATATAAAGATACCTTGTTAGTCAGGAGATCATCCTGAATCTTCCTCATGTTGGCCAGTTCTTCAGATAGAGTATTCTAAGAGTATTAGGTGTGTGAGTATATGCATACACTACCCAAACACACAGGCATGAATACCACCACTATAATAATATCATCACTGAGCAAGATTTATCCACCACACAAACTGAACTAGGGATCTTGGGCAAGAGAAATCTGCACCACATCCTCCCAGGAAATGACTTCTTAATGCACTGGGTTAGGGTTAGAGTTGGAGAGGGTTAGGTTAGGTGTTAGGGTTAGAGGTGGGTTAGATTATGGGAGGGTTAGGTTAGATTAGGGGAGGGTTGGGTTAGGGTTAGATTAGGGGAGGGTTGGGTTAGGGGTAGAATAGGGGAGGGTTAGGTTAGGGTTAGATTAGGGGGGGGTTAGGTTAGGGGTTAGGGTTAGATTAGGGGAGGGTTAGGTTAGGGGGTTTCAATGTCTCTGCCCACTCTGATTCACTCATCCTGCAGTGTGCATCCTGGCATTCATTTGTGGACTAGGGTTGTATGTTTGTACCTTTTCCTCTAGCGCAGACATTCTCTCCTTCAGGTGGAGCTGCAGTCTCTCGTTAGACTCACACAGCAGCCGGTCGACTGTGTCAGACAGACGTTTGTTGTGTTCATCGTTCATCTTCTCTCTCTGTCTTGCCTGGAGAGAAAACCCACAGAGAACAAGTGGGAAAAATACATACATACTTGCATACATACACACACATGCACAAACACCAAGTACACACCTGCACATGTACACACATCCCCATACCATGTACACATATATTATATAAACAAGAAAATGTATAAATGTACACACATACACCTGCCAAGACCACACAAACGTCAACAACACACTGGTACACTTGGACTCATGCACATGTGCATATACACAGATTAAAACATCACAAAAGCACACTGCCTGTTAAGGTAATGGGGTGTCCTGCAGTGTTAGGGTTAGGGGTTTAGGGGTTTTAGGGGTTAGGGGTTAGGTTTAGGGGTTTAGGGGTTAGGGCAGGCGTACTCAACTAAATTTGTCCGCGGTCCAATTTTGGCAGATACCTGTGTCCTGAGGTCCCATGGGGGGGGGGGGGGGGGGGTTGGGGTGTTTTGTCCGGGGCAGTCATGGCCTGGTGGTAGGGAACCGGTCTTGTGTCCGGAGGGTCGTGGGTTCAATTCCCAGACCTGAGGCCATGACTGAGGTGCCCTTGAGCAAGGTACCTAACCCCAACTGCTCCCCGGGCGCCGGGCTAGGGCTGCCCACCGCTCTGGGCACGTGTGATCCACAGCCCCCTAGTAATCACTAGTGTGTGTGTGTGTGTGTTCTAACTGCACAGATGGGTTAAAAGCGGAGGACAAATTTCGATTGCGGTGTAAAAATCACAATTGACAAAATACGGCATTTTTTTTTACATTTACATATGTGGTAGAAACACCCCTCAAAACAGGGGAATGAACATTTACCTGACCAATTTTAATGTTGCTATGTGTTTCAGGTTTGAAAAGTGCTGGAATTTAGGTTAAAGTACTTTAAAATGCTTGAAATTGTAACTACTTGGTTTCACAACAAATCTGTCTGACTGAATAGTTCTCTTGTATTAGGTTAACAAATACGAGCCTCTTGTAATTCCAGGACGAAACATGAGAACGTGAAGACGTGAAGATTGGGCGTTTTTAAAATAAACAACCATTAAATAATGTGATAAAAAGCGAATTATTTCGAGTATATGTATAAATATTTAACTTAATTATGTTTAACATGCTGGGAAATATTGAAATGGACCTTGAAAGTGACGTACAAGTGCTTGAACTCCACCTTATAAAGGTGAACGTAAGTTGTTGAGCGGGGTGGCAAACGTACACTCGTGACGGAGTGTTTTTTCAATAGCCCTGAAATAAATGTTACGGTTTTGTTTTGGTCCATATCCAGTTAATCAGGAATGAGATTGGGTCCGGACAGGACTGCGTTCGGGTCCGGATCCGGACCGCGGTCCGCCAGTTCAGTACCCCTGGGTTAGGGGTTTAGGGGTTTAGGGGTGTTAGGGGTTAGGATTTAGGGGTTTAGGGGTTTTAGGGGTTAGGGGTTAGGGTTGCTCACCCTCTGCAGTTCCTGGTTCTTCTCTTCCAGCTGTGCTTCCAGCTGCCGAAGTCTTTCTTCAAAGTTCCCGTGACGTTCCTCCGCCTAACAGACACATACAGAGAGAGAGACTGACGTGTCTGGGCCAGAAGATGATACAAGTCAAAATAATTTCCCCAAGAATCAAAAATTGTCATCTCGTAGTAACCCTAATCTCGTAGTAACCCTAATCTTTACTGTAGTCCCTCTGTGTAACAAGTCAGAATGAGGCAGAGAAAATAGGGGTCAATTTGATAAGGCTTTACTTAGGTTTTTGTAATTTGTATTCCATTTGTGTCTTGTAATTTCCGTACACTGCTGTTGTAACACATAAAATTCCATTTGGGTAAAAGTGAAGGACACAAATAGCAACATGAATACATTAAATGATAAAAGTTAATTTCATAAAGTTAAACAGCAGGTCTGTGCTACAGCTGGGGCTACAGATCAGATACATCATGCTGAAAGTGCATGCAGGGCCCATGTAGGTGGCATGACACTGTGTCTCTGTGTATATGTGTATGTGTGTTTGAGTGTGAATATATACTGTAAGTTGTGAGTGTGAGTGTGTGTGAAGTATGTGTGTGTGAAGTGTGTGTAAAGTGTGTGTGTCTGAAGTGTGTAAAGTGTCTGTGAAGGTGTGAGAGTGTGTGAAGATCTGAATGTGTGTGTGTTTGTGTGTGTGTCTATATGTTTTACGAAGACTCAAAACCAGGTTACGGACCGGCATTAGACATCCTAAATGTATGAGTGCATGAATGTTGTTTTCTTACTCAAATAAGACCCCCCCATGAGGTTTTTGGAATTTCCAAAAAATTACCTTTTATACCATAATGTGTAAGTATCTGAATTTAAATGTATGAACAAGTGTATGAAACTATGTATTCATAAACCAGTAGATCACGGGTGCCCAATACGTCGATCGTGATCTACTGGTCGATCACAAAGGAAGTGTGTGTAGATTGCATGACAATAAAAAGTAGGACATTAAAAGCTTTTTACTGTTGTAAAAAGCGCTATATAAATAAAATTTTATTTGATATCAGGATGTATCAGCAATATCAGGGTGTATCTATTTAGTGTAGTTGGCATTGGATCATGTCAATAATATCTGTGTATATTCAGTTTAACAATAATAAAGCATGAATTCGTATCAGAGGTCTGGTGCCAATTCCCAATTATACTCTAACCCTAATGATAGTAGGCCAACCACTAGGCCAGGGGTCGGCAACCCGCGGCTCTGCCCTAGCGGCTCCCTGGAGCTTTTTCAAAAATGTTTGAAAATGTAAAAAGATGGGGGAGAGAAATATATTTTTTGTTTTAATATAGTTTTTGTAGGATACAAACATGACACCAACATTCCTAACGTTTTCCAATGCTGTAAAAATGTGTAGAATAAATTAAACTAAATTTCAACATTTATGTCAACGAAGATTTGCGTTGTAGCCTGCGACACACGTTTCTATTAGCAGGGCGAGATGAGGCAGGTGGCTGTTGGAAACGCACCGGCGGCGAGCTTGAAGACGTCACTCGCCAGAAAGCTCAACTTGGCCAAAGCCACAAATGGAGCGAAATTGAAAGCCTCCCAACACCCGAGAAACTTGTCTATGACACATGAATGCTCTTCCTGACAATTATTGGAACATGAAGACATGCATTTGGAGTATTATCCATCTTTGGATCAACATACCTGTGCGAACAGATATTTTCAAACATGAACTACATCAAATCAAAATATCGCACCCGCCTCACAGACGAGAGTTTGCAGTCCTGCGTCAAGATTAAAGTTACATCTTACATGCCCGATGTTGAGAAGCTGACCAGTGATGTCCGAAAACAGAAGTCACATTAAACGGGTTGTTTAGTGCCCAAATAAGGGGCATGTTATGCACGTTCCATTTTGTTGTTTTGTCGAATCGTAAAAATAAAAATGACATCAAAAATCAAATTTATTTATAAGGGTTGCCAACTCTCACGTATTGAGCGTGAGACACACGCATTTGACTGTCTTCACACGCTCACACGCCACACATCCGATTTCTCACGCCGAAAAAAATCTAGTTTATTTACCTCTGATCCACATATATGATTCAATGAGTTACTAGTTCGCTCTGGCGCCAACCACTGGATATCGACCGATCGCGATATAATACTTAATTTATGTCCATTATACACCCCGCCCGGTAACAATTTACGTTCGCCACCCCCTCCAGGTTCAAATCTCACTCCAAGTGATCTTTAAAAGTTGGCAACCCTGATTTATTAAATTTCTTTAATTTCATCAATTCAATGAAACATAATTCATTAATATTGTAATGAAGTTAAACTTGAGGCGGCATCCTACAACAGAGCAGTCACGTGGTGCGTTGTTCTCTACAGAACACACTGCAGGGAGAATAAACATTTAATCATGAATACTCATTACGTATTTGTAGCTAACTTAGTCATTTTGATGGTAGGCTAATATAGATACATACAGCATGTGTTGCCTTCATTATAAGGCTTATATAAGGCTTTTAATTTTTTGCGGCTCCAGACATATTTGTTTTTTTGGTCCAATATGGCTCTTTCAACATTTTGGGTTGCCGACCCCTGCACTAGGCCTACTGATAATAATGACGACAACAACAACAATAACAACTACTGATGATAATGGCAATAATAATAATATATGTATTTAGTGTTTTGGCATTGGTTCATGACTATTATATTTGTGCACATTCAGCTATGGTTTAAAGAGACATGAGTAGTTATATCAGGATATATGTTTTTAGTTTCTTGGTATGACATCAAATACGGAGATATGCTGTATGTACTGATTCCAAAAAAGTTGGGACACTAAACAAATTGTGAACAAAAACCGAATGCAATGATGTGGAGAAGCTAACATCTACTATATTTTATTCAGAATAGAACATAAATCACAGATCAAAAGTTTAAACTGAGAGAATGTATCATTTTAAGGGGAAAATATGTTGTTTAAAAATTTCATGGCTTCAACAAATCCCAAAAAAGTTGGGACAAGGCCATTTTTACCACTGTGTGACATCCCCCCTTCTTCTTACAACACTCAACAGACGTCTGGGGACAGGGGAGACCAGTTTCTCAAGTTTAGAAATAGGAATGCTCTCCCATTCATGTCTAATACAGGCCTCTAACTGTTCAATCATCTTGGGCCTTCTTTGTAGCATCTTCCTCTTTATGATGCACCAAATGTTCTCTATAGGTGAAAAATCTGGACTGCAGGCTGGACACTTCAGTACCCGGATCCTTCTCCTACGTAGCCATGATGTTGTGATTGCTTGTTGAAAAATGTTGCAAAATGCAGGGTCTTCTCTGAAAGAGATGACGTCTAGATGGGAGCATATGTTGTTCTAGGACCTGAACATAGTTCTCTGCATTAATGGTGCCTATCCAGACATGCAACCCCATACCATCAGTGATGCAGGCTTCTGAATGGAGCGTTGATAACAACTTGGGTTATCCTTGTCCTCTCTGGTCCGGATGACATGGTGTCACAGTGTTCCATGAAGAACTTCAAATCGTGACTCATCTGACCACAGAACAGTCTTCCATTTTGCCACACTCCATTTTAAATGACCCCTGGCCCAGTGCAAACAAGTTTGTGGAGCTTTCTTAGAAATGGCTTCCTCTTTGCACTCTAGAGTTTCAGCTGGCAATGGCGGATGGCATGGTGGATTGTGTTCACTGACAATGTTTTCTGGAAATATCACTGAGTCCATTCTGTTATTTCCTTGACATTGGCATTCCCGTTTGAGCTGCAGTGACATTTAAGGGCCCGGAGCGATTGTTCCAGATTATCTGAATCTTTTGATGATGTTATGCACGGTTGATGATGATAACTTAAAGGTCTTTGGTCTTCCAGCTCTTAAATCAACATATTTTTCCTTTAAAATGTTACATTTACTCAGATTAAACTTTTGATCTGTCATCTATGTTCTATTATTAATTTAATATTGACATTTCCACATCACATTGTCATCTCCACATCATTGCATTCAGTTTTCATTCACAATTTCTTTATTGTCCCAACTTTTTTGGAATCTGGTTTGTGTGTGTGTGTGTATATATATATATATATATATATATATATATATATATATATATACTGCTCAAAAAAATAAAGGGAACACTCAAATAACACATCCTAGATCTGAATGAAGGAAATATTCTCATTGAATTCTTTGTTCTGTACAAACAAATTTGCTGACAACAAAATCACACAAAAATCATCAATGGAAATCAAATTTATTAACCAATGGAGGCCTGGATTTGGAGCCACACACAAAATTAAAGTGGAAAAACACTACAGGCTGATCCAACTTTGATGTAATGTTCTTAAAACAAGTCAAAATGAGGCTCAGTATTATGTGTGGCCTCCACGTGCCTGTATGACCTCCCTACAACGCCTGGGCATGCTCCTGATGAGGTGGCAGATGGTCTCCTGAGCGATCTCCTCCCAGACCTGGACTAAAGCATCCGCCAACTCCTGGACAGTCTGTGGTGCAACGTGACGTTGGTGGATGGAGCGAGACATGATGTCCCAGATGTGCTCAATCGGATTCAGGTCTGGGGAACGGGCGGGCCAGTCCATAGCTTCAATGCCTTCATCTTGCAGGAACTGCTGACACACTCCAGCCACATGAGGTCTAGCATTGTCCTGCATTAGGAGGAACCCAGGGCCAACCGCACCAGCATATGGTCTCACAAGGGGTCTGAGGATCTCATCTCGGTACCTAATGGCAGTCAGGCTACCTCTGGTGAGCACATGGAGGGCTGTGCGGCCCTCCAAAGAAATGCCACCCCACACCATTACTGACCCACTGCTAAACCGGTCATGCTGAAGGATGTTGCAGGCAGCAGATCGCTCTCCACGGCGTCTCCAGACTCTGTCACGTCTGTCACGTGCTCAGTGTGAACCTGCGTTCACCTGTAAATGTAAATGTGCCATATTTTTTCAATTGTGATTTTTTACACCCCAATCAAAATTTGTCCTCCACTTTTAACCCATCTGTGCAGTTCACACACACACACACACACCAGTGATTACTAGGGGGCTGTGGTGCACACATGCCCAGAGCGGTGGGCAGCCCTAGCCCGGCGCCCGGGGAGCAGTTGGGGTTAGGTGCCTTGCTCAAGGGCACC
>NW_027506874.1:2652911-2712911 GCF_052324685.1 Brachyhypopomus gauderio | reverse complement strand
CTGAAGCATCATTTCGGGTGGGTCACTTAATTGTTAAGCACAAGAAGTCCTTCCAAGATGAGGAGATGATAAAAGGCATTTGTTGAAGCCGCTGATTCCTTGTTCCAAGACTGTTCCAGAAATATTATCTTCCATCAAAGCTCTCAAGCTACCGAGGAATACAGTTTAATTGAAATTCAATAAAAAATACTTTATTTATCCTAAAAGGGAAAAAAGTAAAAGGAAATAAAGGATACACAATATTAAATAGTAATAATAATAACTTAAATAATGATAATATAGAAGAAATAAATTGATGTTTTGCATTTTTATTGGAGGCAGATCATTTTGACTTGGTCATCTTATAAGTAGCTCGCAAGCTGAAAAGGTGTGGGCACCCCTGCTTTACTGCTTAACCCCCTAAGCTAACCCTTATCCCTTAACTCTTACCCTGACCCTTAAACCTTACCCTAACCCAAACCCTTCTGCAGATACTTACTTGAGTTTTAAAACTTGAGATACAATATCCTACTGGGTGATTAGTCAAAATGAAAAAGTTACATGCGTCTTTTTTTAAGTCAGAACATTAAATGTATTGTGTGTTTAAATGGCATTTTATCTGTCTCTATATTTTTCCTCATTAGAATCACTTGTAACTTAGTTGCACTGATTGTGTCAGTACTAATGTGTATAGTAAACTATTGAGAAACTAATTGGAATGGAAAAAATTATTTTGTGACAGTGTTTCTGTTTACTAAACTGCAAAAAAATGATCTGAGGACACATGTCTCCCCCTGGTGGCAGGAACCGGTGTGAACGCCAACAAATCCTCTGCTATATGCTGTGATATTGATCCGTTTGACTGATGTGGCTGTTTCTCTTTATATTAAGATTATATTATAATTATTATATTATAATATTAATACAATTAAATTTATGGAAATATAAAAATATTATATCTGTTTAGTGTATGTTGTAGATCCTTAGTGGACACCACTACCACCAAAAACTTAGAACACTTATCAACACTAGTCAAACATTTAAAATTCTCTTCTAACTAGTCTGTTAGCAAAACTCAATCGTGTCAAATCATAAACACTAGCAGATTTGTGATGATCTCCTAGAGCAGGAAAAGACTACAACACTTTAGTGCTGGTGTTGGGACCAAGGTTATATATAGTTTTGTATTTTTAATTATAGTTTAGTTTTTATTTAATTGTGACTTTTTTCCTAATTCAGTTAGTTTTAAGTTTGCTAGTTTTTATTAGTTTACATTTTTTTAAGCTTAGTGTTAGTTTAGTTTTTGTTAGTTCTAGCATTAGTTTGGGTTATATGCCAGGTGCAGGATTTCAAAAGGTCTAATAAAAACTCATCAAAAGATACCATTTTTAAAAATGTATTCATTCATGTATTCATTACTGTTGAACAACCAACTGTCCACAAAATAGCAGCCTTAAGTGCAAAATGTGTAATAGTGCTGCTGAAAATTGCCAGACTAAGTATAGACATGAACATAAGAACATAACCTTACGTAACCTAACCCGATTTTGGTTTGAGTGAAAAGCTAAACATTTTGTGGACATCCCTTCTCAACACATTAATCAGTGCATCCTCCCGCTTGCAGTTTTCCTGCGTATTAACTAACCAGCAGCCATTTGATCACTGGTGAAAATGGTCCATTATGGTTCTCTCCTTCCCAGTGCTACCTTGCTGGGATTGCTTCTCTTTTGAGCTTTTCAAATGGACTTTGAGATTCGAGGGGTTTTTCCACTTGAGAACTACTCCACATATTTTATCACCTTTTTCCACTACAAGACACGTAGTCTTTCTCGTAGTCATATTTTTTAAAATCCCATACAGGACCATGAGGAGCCGTATGCTTCTGCCAGATACGAAGGGGATCCTATCTATAATTTCAGAATGTTTAATTATTGTTATTTTTTTCTTTTAATTACCGTTATTATTTATTTCAGTTAACAAAAAAGTTTTTCCAATATCAGTTCGTTTTTTGTTTGTTTTCGTTAACAATTATTGGTTGGGACATGCTCAGGGACGAGGCTAGGGTATTTTTAGTGGTGCTAGAGCACCACTGTGAGGTTGCTCAGCACCCCCTGGCTCAACACATTTTTTAAATATTATATTATGCAAAAAACTTGCTCTGCACCTGCGCAATACTTTGGTATTGTGCCTCTGTGAGCACTGGGGGCTGGGCACCCCTAAAAACCAGATCCTAAAATCGCCCCTGGACATGCTCATACAAATATAGAACACACTGTGTGCAGTTCCCTGCAGCACTAGGGTTAGCGTACAGTTAGACTTGGGAGTGTTCAGCCATTCTAGGTGAGGGTTCAGTGGTACTGGGTGAGGGTTCAGTAGTACTGGGTGAGGGTTCAGTGGTACTGGGTGAGGGTTCAGTGGTACTGGGTGAGGGTTCAGTGGTACTGGGTGAGGGTTCAGTAGTACTGGGTGAGGGTTCAGTGGTACTGGGTGAGGGTTCAGTAGTACTGGATGAGGGTTCAGTGGTACTGGGTGAGGGTTCAGTGGTACTGGGTGAGGGTTCAGTGGTACTGGGTGAGGGTTCAGTAGTACTGGTCACTCTTTATGGCATTCCCACCTGGCGACACATGATGGCAAGTCTTTCTTTCAGCTGAGCCAGTTCTGCCCTTTGTCTCTCTCTCTCCCGGTCCTCCTGTAGGAATGAACCATTGCACAGGCGCTGAAGAGAAGACAGGAGACAGAGAGTATGGACATGAAAGAGAGAGAGAGGAAATGAGAGAGAGAAGAGAAACAGAGAGAGAAAAGGGAGAGAATAGGGAGAGAGAGAAACAGAGAGAGAAAAGGAGAAAACCAGAAGGAGAGAAAGAGAGAGAGAGAGAGAGAAGTGGAATAACAGAACATGTGCAACAAACACACAGTCTGTCCATTAACCCTAACCCTAACCCATTTAACCATAACCCTAACACATTAACCCTAACCCTAACCCATTAACCCTAACCCTAACCCATTAACCATAACCCTAACACATTAACCCTAACCCTAACCCATTAACCCTAACCCTAACCCATTCCTACACAGCGTTACCTGTACTGACCCTGACCTGGACCCGTCTGTTTTACCTACACACCACTGTGACATATACAGGACCATAATCATATCTGTATAGAGCTATTATCTATACAGGGCTGTTACGGAAAGCCCTCCGCCTGGTAGGAGATCCAACCCACCCACTACAGTTTCTTCAGCCTGCTGCCATCAGGGAGGAGACTGCAGAGTCTCGGGGCTAGAACCACCAGACTGAAGGACAGCTACATACACCAGACTGAAGGACAACTACATACACCAGGCTGTGAGACAGCTACATACACCAGGCTGTGAGGATGCTGAACTCTCTCCCAGCTTTACCCCCCCTCCCCCTCCTAACCCCAGCACACACTCATACAGCATCCGGATCAACACAGTACTGAAACTTAATATGCACTCACACATCTCATACATGCACTACTGCTCACATTGCACTTTCTTACCCTCTTAATCCCGCCTACCACTGTGTCCTAAAGAACTGCACTAAACTTTCAATTACCAGCCATAAGCTATTATATTGCACTACTGTTCATACATGTTGCTACACTGGTACGGTTATTCTTTCCTAATCCCCCCATCTCTTTTTACCACTTCACTACACTTGTATTGCACTACTGTCTACTCTGTACAGCTATTTTATAATTTTATAATTTTATTTTTTACTTCAGTGTGCTTTCGTGTTGTTTTGTGCTGAAACTTTGGAAGGAGAGTAACGTAATTTCGATTCTCTGTATATCCTATACATATGCAGAATTGACAATAAACCTACTTGAACTTGAACTTACATATAAAAGACCATATCTATGGAGACCACACAGAAGGAGCTAAAACAAATACAAACAATATTTTCCAAAATACAAACAATATTTTCCATGTCTACCATTTTCAATAAACTATCACTTAACATGTGCCATTCCACAATGAAAGAACGTACAATGGAGGGGAGATTCTGTTCAAACATACACAGGACATGTACGTACTAAAGACCATCACACACATACTCTTACATCTTTCTCGTTGTCCATCCCCTTTTGTGTCCCTCCAGTTTGCTCTTTTACCTGATTAAACAAAGCAAAAAAATTTACTTACTTATTAGGTCACATGCTTGTGTGGTAAACGTGATGTCACAGACTTGTGGCTTTTGTCACTTAACTAACGCACTGAGCCAGTTAAATTAAATCACTTAACTAATGCACTGAGCCAGTTACATTAAATCACTTAACTAATGCACTGAGCCAGTTACATTAAATCACTTAACTAATGCACTGAGCCAGTTACATTAAATCACTTAACTAACGCACTGAGCCAGTTAAATTAAATCACTTAACTAATGCACTGAGCCAGTTAAATTAAATCACTTAACTAATGCACTGAGCCAGTTAAATTAAATCACTTAACTAATGCACCGAGCCAGTTACATTAAATCACTTAACTAACGCACCAAGCCAGTTACATTAAATCACTTAACTAATTCACCGAGCCAGTTACATTGCATGTGAACAAATACATACTCGTCCATGTAGTGTGTCTATTGTGACATTAGGATTGGTATTAGGGTTACATAAGGGTTAGGGTTTTGTAAGAATTAAGGTTATGGTGCCTAAGGTTTAAGGTTACGCTTACATAAGGATTAGGGTTAGATCAAAGTTAGGGTTATATAAAGGCTAGGGTGTGGATTTGTATTAAATAGGAATAGAAAACATGCAAGTTAACTCTTCCAAATTTCTGTCATATGAGGCACCTTCATAATTCTAATATAACCCTTCATAACCCTAACCATAACATATCCCTAACCATAACTCTCTTTTGTTATACATGAGTGGTTGTTTCCGCAAATGCTGTGCCACCTCCAATACAGAAACCTCTTTTAAGGTATCTAAATAATTACTACCATGCATTCAATGTGCGAGTACGGGAAAAATGTAAATTTACCTCCTGAGTAGATGCGGCTAGCTGTTCTTCTAACATTGCCACTCTTTCTAGGGCAACACGAAGCCTCTCCCTAACCTTCTCAACGACAGACAGACAGTTGGGTGATTTCAAACTCAGCAGACATCATCACAAACCAAAGGTCTGGTGAGAGGGAGTGTAGTACACATGTGGGGTCTAGGAGGGTAGTACTAGTGTGGAGTGTAGGGGTGTGGTACTAGTGTGGCATATAGGGGTGTGGTACTAGTGTGGAGTGTAGTACTAGTTTAGGGGTGTAGGGGTGTGGTACTAGTGTGGAGTGTAGTACTAGTGTGGGCTGTAGGGGTGTGGTACTAGTGTGGCGTGTAGGGGTGTGGTACTAGTGTGGTGTGTAGGGGTGTGGTACTAGTGTGGCATATAGGGGTGTGGTACTAGTGTGGCATATAGGGGTGTGGTACTAGTGTGGAGTGTAGTACTAGTTTAGGGGTGTAGGGGTGTGGTACTAGTGTGGAGTGTAGTACTAGTGTGGGCTGTAGGGGTGTGGTACTAGTGTGGCGTGTAGTACTAGTTTAGGGGTGTAGGGGTGTGGTAGTAGTGTGGAGTGTAGTACTAGTGTGGGCTGTAGGGGTGTGGTACTAGTGGGGGCTGTAGGGGTGTGGTACTAGTGTGGCGTGTAGGGGTGTGGTACTAGTGTGGTGTGTAGGGGTGTGGTACTAGTGTGGCATATAGGGGTGTGGTACTAGTGTGGAGTGTAGGGGTGTGGTACTAGTGTGGAGTGTAGGGGTGTGGTACTAGTGTGGAGTGTAGGGGTGTGGTACTAGTGTGGGGTGTAGGGGTGTGGTACTAGTGTGGAGTGTAGGGGTGTGGTATTAATGTGGAGTGTAGTACTAGTTTGGGGTGTAGGGGTGTGGTATTAGTGTGGAGTGTAGTATTAGTGTCGGGTGTAGGGGTGTGGTACTAGTGTGGAGTGTAGGGGTGTGGTAATAGTGTGGAGTGTAGGGGTGTGGTACTAGTGTGGGGTGTAGTACTAGTGTGGGGTGTAGGGGTGTGGTATTGGTGTGGAGTGTAGGGGTGTGGTACTAGTGTGGAGTGTAGTACTAGTGTGGGGTGTAGGGGTGTGGTACTGGTGTGGAGTGTAGTACTAGTTTAGGGGTGTAGGGGTGTGGTACTAGTGTGGTGTGTAGTACTAGTGTGGGCTGTAGGGGTGTGGTACTAGTGTGGCATGTAGGGGTGTGGTACTAGTGTGGAGTGTAGGGGTGTGGTACTAGTGTGGAGTGTAGAGGTGTGGTACTAGTGTGGAGTGTAGGGGTGTGGTACTAGTGTGGAGTGTAGGGGTGTGGTAATAGTGTGGAGTGTAGGGGTGTGGTACTAGTGTGAAGTGTAGTACTAGTGTGGGGTGTAGGGGTGTGGTACTGGTGTGGAGTGTAGGGGTGTGGTACTAGTGTGGAGTGTAGTACTAGTGTGGGGTGTAGGGGTGTGGTACTGGTGTGGAGTGTCAGGGTGTTGTTCTAGTGTGGGGTGTAGGGGTGTGGTACTAGTGTGGAGTGTAGGGGTGTGGTACTAGTGTGGGGTGTAGGGGTGTGGTACTAATGTGGAGTGTAGTACTAGTTTGGTGTGTAGGGGTGTGATATTAGTGTGGAGTGTAGTATTAGTATCGGGTGTAGGGGTGTGGTACTAGTGTGGAGTGTAGGGGTGTGGTAATAGTGTGGAGTGTAGGGGTGTGGTACTAGTGTAGAGTGTAGTACTAGTTTGGGGTGTAGGGGTGTGGTACTGGTGTGGAGTGTAGGGGTGTGGTACTAGTGTGGAGTGTAGTACTAGTGTGGGGTGTAGGGGTGTGGTACTGGTGTGGAGTGTAGTACTACTGTGGGGTGTAGGGGTGTGGTACTGGTGTGGAGTGTCAGGGTGTTGTTCTAGTGTGGAGTGTAGGGGTGTGGTACTAGTGTGGAGTGTAGGGGTGTGGTACTAGTGTGGGGTGTAGGGGTGTGGTACTAATGTGGAGTGTAGTACTAGTTTGGGGTGTAGGGGTGTGGTATTAGTGTGAAGTGTAGTATTAGTATCGGGTGTAGGGGTGTGGTACTAGTGTGGAGTGTAGGGGTGTGGTAATAGTGTGGAGTGTAGGGGTGTGGTACTAGTGTGGAGTGTAGTACTAGTTTGGGGTGTAGGGGTGTGGTATTAGTGTGGAGTGTAGTATTAGTGTCGGGTGTAGGGGTGTGGTACTAGTGTGGAGTGTAGGGGTGTGGTACTAGTGTGGAGTGTAGTACTAGTGTGGGGTGTAGGGGTGTGGTACTGGTGTGGAGTGTCGGGGTGTGGTACTAGTGTGGAGTGTAGTACTAGTGTGGGGTGTAGGGGTGTGGTACTGGTGTGGAGTGTAGTACTACTGTGGGGTGTAGGGGTGTGGTACTGGTGTGGAGTGTCAGGGTGTTGTTCTAGTGTGGAGTGTAGGGGTGTGGTACTAGTGTGGAGTGTAGGGGTGTGGTACTAGTGTGGGGTGTAGGGGTGTGGTACTAATGTGGAGTGTAGTACTAGTTTGGGGTGTAGGGGTGTGGTATTAGTGTGAAGTGTAGTATTAGTATCGGGTGTAGGGGTGTGGTACTAGTGTGGAGTGTAGGGGTGTGGTAATAGTGTGGAGTGTAGGGGTGTGGTACTAGTGTGGAGTGTAGTACTAGTTTGGGGTGTAGGGGTGTGGTATTAGTGTGGAGTGTAGGGGTGTGGTACTAGTGTGGAGTGTAGTACTAGTGTGGGGTGTAGGGGTGTGGTACTGGTGTGGAGTGTCGGGGTGTTGTTCTAGTGTGGAGTGTAGGGGTGAACAGTTATATGAATAGCAGTAGTAGTGTAACAGGTACTATTACATAGCAGTATTCACATACAGAAAAATTTAATAAAAATTGTCACATGGTTTTAAATACTACAATGAACTACACAAGCTATTTTAGAAGCTGTGGAAATCATGGAAGCTCTTCAGACTGCCCTGGGGTTAATTCAGACTGCCCTGGGGTTAATTCAGACTGCCCTGGGGTTAATTCAGACTGCCCTGATGACCATTCCTTCATGCATACAATGGATATTAGGGTTTTTTGCACTGTAAGCACATATGAAAATGTGACCTTTTCATCCAGGGCTTTGTGGTGCTCGAACAGGGATTTGAGAGCTTTGAGCACTTCCACCTCGCTGGACACACCACTCTGTGTCTGTGCCTGTCTCTTCACCACCGTCATTCTGAGAGAGCGCTCATGTCGAGACACCAAACATTCCAGATGTTCCAACAGCAGCTACAAACAGAGCAGCACACACACTCATGCATGCATATACATACACAAAGATGTACACAAATACATTTATGTGAACACACTCTCATCACACACCCTTCACCCCCCCCCCCACACACATGCTTGTGCACAGACATGCTCATCACACTCCTTTCATGATTCTTCATCTCTCTCTCCTTTTCTCTCTCTCTCTCTCTCTCTCTCTCACACACACACACACACACATGCACAAACATATGTGTGTGTACAGACACCCTCATCACACTCCTACATCAATTGTCACCTATCACACACACGAATCTCTCACTTTACATCAACCTTCATCTTTCTCACACACACACACACACACACACACACACACACACACACACACACACACACACACACACCCATATCAGCCTTCAGCTCTCATACATTCATTACACTTGCACAACTCCATTAGCCTTTACCTCTGATATGCACACACACACACACACACACACACACACACACACACACACACACACACACACACACACACACACACACACACAAACACACCACAAGCCACCCCCACCCCCCACACACACATCATCAGCCTTCACCTCACACACACAGGCATGAACATGCACACACAAAGTGATGTGTGTGCGTGTGTCTATGTGACATGTAGTGTGGGTATAAGTCTGTCTATGTGATATCTATGTGATATGTAATGAGGGTATAAGTGTGTCTATGTGATATGTAGTGAGGGTATAAGTGTGTCTATGTGATATGTTGTGTGGGTATAAGTGTGTCTATGTGATATGTAGTGTGGGTATAAGTGTGTCTATGCTATATGTAGTGTGGATATAAATGTGTCTATGTGATATGTAGTGTGGGTGTAAGTGTGTCTATGTGATATGTAGTGTGGGTATAAGTGTGTCTATGTGATATGTAGTGTGGGTATAAGTGTGTCTATGTGATATGTAGTGTGGGTATAAGTGTGTCTATGCTATATGTAGTGAGGGTATAAGTGTGTCTATGCTATATGTAGTGTGGATATAAATGTGTCTATGTGATATGTAGTGAGGGTATAAGTGTGTCTATGTGATATGTAGTGTGGGTATAAGTGTGTCTGTGATATGTAGTGAGGGTATAAGTGTCTATGTGATATGTAGGGAGGGTATAAATTTATGTGTCCTTGTTATTCTCACGCGCGTGTTATTCCTTTCAGCTTTAAGTTCAGCAATCTCTTCCTCTCTTTCCAGTAGCTGTTCACGGCACGTGTTCAATTCTTTAGTTAACACAGCAAACTCCTGTAACACACGCATAAACACACAGCACACATGTATTTTCATTTAGACATTTAGACATTGTTATTAATAATGCTAAAGTGCTGATGTTAGCTGTTGCTGAGCTTACCTGTGGCAGTGCTATGGACAGCTGTCTCTGCAGGGACTCCTTCTCATGGCTGAGGTCTCGGAGACGCAGCTGAGCTGTGCTCAGTGTCTCCTGGGTGTCCCTTAGGCTGTCCAGGAGTCTCTCTCTCTCTGCCAGCATGCTGACCATCACACACTCCAGACCCCCTGCCTCAGCCCCTCCCCCAGCCCCTCCCCCAGACGCACCAACCCGCCCATCTTCTGAGATGGTGGGCATCACTTCACACATCATTGTGATCCAGTAAAGAGGTTCCTGTGGTACTCCCACCAAAAACTGCAATCACAACTCCAGATTGAAGTGAACCGAATTAACAAACCAGCAAGTGCAAAAGAAACGTGCACAGTACAAATGTCAGTTAAGGTATGTGTATGTGAGTTATGTATGTCTGTGTATTATGTATGTGAGTTATGTATGTTTATTTGAGTTAAGGAATGGGAGTTATGTATGTTTACGTGAGTTAAGGAATGGGAGTTATATATGTGCATGTGAGTTATGCATGCTTATGTGAGCTAAGGTATGTGGGTTATGTATGTGAATGTGAGTTAAGGTATGATCCTCAAAGTACATAAATTATCTGTTTATTTCCACACTCTGATCAAATTAGTGCTTCTCAGGGACCAAACAGTCATTATGTTACAGCTCACACAGGTTTCCTGAAGTAATGAATGAATGCACATGTGACCCTGGTCGCTGGGGTTTGGGCCATGTTATAACTTATCCAGCCAAGTTCTGGTTCCTGTATGTTTGTTCGTGCCAGCACTACCATCTCATCCACTGGTTTACTCTCGTTTAGACTGGGTGCTTATATCAGTATGAGCTTTCATTCATGGTACAGGCAGGCACACCAGCCTACTTGTAATGTAAAGGTGAGATGGATTCATTTGATTGTAATTATCCACAACTATTAACAGAAATGATATGAGGGCAGTGAATGACAGGGCAGACAGCAGAGTCAGAATTTGTTTGGAACAGAATCTCCTTCGGGATCAATAAAGTATCTATTCATTCATCCATTCATCCATTCATTCAGAAACAGGCGTAGCCTCTGAGGGACCAAGAGAGGTCACTGCTCCCAGCACCTAAAACCAAAACAAAACATTGTTTAGTTAGCAAGTCTTTATCAAATCTTATCAAGAGTTTTCTGTATGAATATTTGTACCATAGCTCTATATGTGAATGTATAACTTCACTTTGAGGATGTTCCTGAAATGCAGTTGTCATCAACAATTTCTGTTGTTCTGTCACTGGTCTACTTATAAAATTATAAAAAGCTGATACCAACAACCCAGTCTTGAGTCCTACAGGTGGCAAACACATGCCCCAATCATGTGACCAACCATGTGACCAAGCCAGCTGCCAATAGACACACTGGCCAGGGTGTGTGTGTTCTGGCCTTGTACTGAACAAGCTAATTTAGTCCTAGTGTATGTAATTCTATAATGGTAAATATCCTTTTTGAAAAGCATTTTCAACATACTGTCAATAAGTAAAGGGTTATGGTTAGATTTATGATTTGGGGTAAGGTGAATGCTTCTTTGGATATAAACAGTTAAGAGATAAACATCTGAGCACCACATCCCCAAGCACTAAGCCTCCTGCATGTATGCAGTGTTGAGATTACTGTATTGAGATTACTGTGTTGGGATTACTGTATTGAGATTACTGTGTTGGGATTACTGTATTGAATGCTGCACTGGAGCCAATGAACGTATCTGAACAAATCGGAAGAAATGCATTTGTATGTTTCAAGTGGTTTACAGTCATATGAAAAGCAGCTGAGATTGTGTCTTCCATAGAACTACTGACAAACAAAATGAGGGGACCAAGGGCAGCTGGGATGAGCCACCTTTGGTATGCAGCATTAAAATTTCTGTTTTGGATTATGGATTATAATTGTGTACTGAGCACAGACAGTTTGGTACGTAGCATTAATTGTTCTTTTCCGGATTATTGATTATTGTGTACTGAGTACAGAACATTTTAAACATGTCAGCTCTTTCAGTTGTTGATCAATCATTATTATGCTACAAATTTAAATCCCTCAACCTATCAGACCCTGGGATTATGTATGACGTCACTTTAGGTTAGAGTTTTTGTGCGTAAGTCTTTGTTTCATTCTCCATTACTCACACTCTTTTGCTTGCTCTCAAAAAAAGTTGATTTCTGTGATATTGTCTATAATATGTGGCAGTCAGGGAGCCCCTAAGATACAGGAGACTCCCGGACCTTCTGGGAGACGTAGGATGTCTGATGTCTGTAACGGGTTTGTGACATGGGGACAGAGGCAGCAGGAGGCAGAGGCTGTGAGCGAAAGACTTTATTATCCATAGTTCAAACTGAAATACTCAGGCCACTAGGCAGATCAAACACAACAGTATACTCAAGGTGATGCAGGTAAATAAAGCAGCCACAGGTGTATGGCAGGTCCAGTGCAGAGCAGGCTATCCCACGTAGTGAGGTGAGGGCTGCAGGCTGTATGTGCAGCACTGGACGGCGCGACCTGTGGGGATTTAAAGAGCCTGAGTCCAATTAGTGCCAGGTGCTAATACTCGGGTGATTGGGAGTGAGGGAGTGTCCGGGAGTGAGAGGGCGTGCGCAGAGTGGGAGTGGGCGTGTGTGAGAGGGAAGGAGTGGGCGTGTGTGAGAGGGAAGAAGTGTGTGTGTGCGCCCTCTGGTGGCGTCTGGACTGACCCACCATGACAGGTTTCTAAAGGGGTTTTATGGCATATCTATGGCTGGAGATTATAACATCCACTTTGAAAATCTCCACGACTCTTTTAGCATAAACTTTCAAGCAATTCTGGATTCAATTGGTATCACTCAGAATGTGGTGGGTCCTACGAATAATTGTAGTCATTTGGTATTGACATAGCCAGTTTAGTGGTACATCCTCAAAGTGAGGCAGTTTCTCCTCACAGCCTCATAATGTACGAGTTGCGTTTGAACGCCCCATTACCAAATTAAACAAACTATTACATCTAGTACCACAGCTGCGCTCATTGATACTTTACCGGATCTGACAAACAGTAATCCACCTGTAGCTCTGGAAGGGCTAGAGCGGATTACCGAGCACGTCGAGACTTCTCTCTGTACAGCTTTAGATAAGGCTGCGCCACTGCGATATAAGAAAGTAAGTGACAGAAGTATGGTGCCTTGGTACAATGAGCACACACGTAGTCTCAAATGACCCGCGCGAATTCAGGAGCGTAAATGGTGAAGTTATAAGTATACAGATTATCATGGAAAAACAGCCTTATTGAATATAACATGATTAAAGTTAATCCTAGTTTATGGTTATTACATGGTTAGGGTTAGGTTAGGGGTTAGGGTTAATCCTAATCCTGGTTTTATTGTTATTACAAGGTTAGGTTAGGGGTTAGGGTTAATCCTAACCCTGGTTTATGGTTATTACAAGGTTAGGTTAGGGGTTAGGGTTAATCCTAATCCTGGTTTTATTGTTATTAAATGGGTTATTAACTGCTGAGTAGTGCTCAGAAGTGCTTTTTGAGTATAAATTCCAGTTGGAGTGTTTGTGACACTGTCACAGACAGATTACATCAACCTTTTGAGCATGTTCCTCCTGCTAGAGCATTGCTAAGGCATTTTTTTCGTATAGTAGCAATAGCCTACTTAGCTAGCTAGCTAACTAACCATGTATATAATGCTAATGCTATATTTATTTGAATGCTGATTGGTGCGCGTGCTTCGCACTTCCTTTGTTTTGTTACTTTTTTAATGAACACGCGCCTGAAGGAACAAATAAAAAATAAAAAGTAAGAGATTTGACTTTGAAATGTAATGAAGTTAAAGTAACTTCGTTACTGTCCACCACTGGCATTTTCCCACCAACAACAGTCTAAGAACAGAGTTCCCAGTGTGGTAAAGCCTTGATTTCAAGATGTTCCAGGTGCTTAAACAAACCTGACCTAGTTCTCAACAGAACCAGAACATTTGACCATATTAACATTTGACCCAATCATTAACTGTATAATGGCTTCCCAACACAAAGACAAACATATCTTGTTCCTACATAAAAAGAATAAAATGATCAAATAAATATGCATATATTACTATTTACATGTATGTATACTTCTGAAGGTGTCTTCTATGTATACTTCTTGTGTTGTCATCTCCAGCTACAGTATTAAGGTGTAGGCATCTACATCATTGCTCTAGATGATTCGGACCACTTCCAGCTGTCAGCAGTTTCTTTCCCAACCTTTCACCTCGACAGACATTTAGTGTCTCTTCTGCCTGTAAAGGGTGCAACAGAACACTAAGGACCCAGTTCTATAGTCCAGTATCCAACAATGCCTTCAGAACTTTTGCAGCTAAAGTTACCTTTAACACTCGGTTACTTAAAATTTCCTCTAAAGCCTGTTTTATTTAAACTTCAGGTTGACAGTGCAATCTTTATTTATTTCTATAATATGTTATTTTTGTTCTACTGTTATTTCTATTTAGTGTTCAAATTGCTTGCTGTTCTCACACAGACTCTGACAGGTTTACTGAATCTACCTGTGTAACTCCCAGTGGCGTCTCTGCCACAGAAAGCCTGGTGGGGCATAATAAACTCTGGGCAGTATCTGACACATACACACAGACCTGCTTGCACAATGAATCCAAACACTAACGCACTAAACAATAAAGTAAAATATAAACATGTTTATGTACAGCAGGAATGAGCAGAATCAAAAGCCAGAATACAAGTGACATCACCAATAACGGAAATAACTGGTGTGGTCCCAAACGTTTCAACGTGGTCCCAAATGTTTCAACGTGGTCCCAAACGTTTCATCTCTCGTTTTTGCTCTAATTGGAAGGTGACGCTGCAAGGACGAAGCAAACCACTAGCTCGTTTATTAGCACGTAAAGCATATTAGCGCTAACAACAACATGTAGCGTAAATCAGTGACAAATATCCAAAAACTTACAGTCACAACCACATAGAACACTTAAATACACTGGCACAAATCAGACACATATGCAACACATGACATTGACATGATGAGAGACACAAATGACAATGACACACACAACAACACAGCATGTGGACCGCACACACAAACACTGCTACATGTGGACTGAGACAGACATAGACAGACAAAGACAGACATAGACCCCCAGGACATCTGTTCTTATTCTTACACACCCCCGAGGCCGGAGACTGGGGCTGTACTAAATTTAATGTTTAAATTGTTGAATTGATTCATACTTTCAAATTGGAAATCCTTGCTATTAGCTATTAACAGCCAGACACCAAAGACAAGAAGAAAAGCCAAGAACTTCAAAACTACAGCTGAGCAAATTAAACTGGAACGTTGACTCTCATCAGTTAATCCTCAAACCCTATTCCACCTAAAATGGGGCATATGGACTACTATAGTCCATACATACATTACACATAAACAAATATTTACAGTTATTTACAACAATCCAACCGCAAGTATTCATGGGACTGATGTCACCTACAACCCGCCCTAATTTGGTTATCATCACTGCTCTAAATGAAACATGATAATCCATCATCAGTAAACATGTCAGGCCTAGTTTCGCCCCCTTGTCAATCTTGTTTTTTGGTTCCCTTTAGACCCGCTGAAATTCCTGCTAAAAGGGAGTTTTGGCACCACCTACTTGAGGTCAGCGCTGTGCAGTCCCGCTAAAACTAAGGTTTCTGGGATATTCGCGGCAGAATAGACCATACACTGCTGCGAGTAAGTACTGTTCTGCTCCGCCAAAGCGGTTTTAACTTTGTCGTGTTCATTTTATTTTGTTTCATGACGAGGGAAAACGAAATAAAATGAAAACGACATTCTGAAGTGTTAGCAGAATAAAACATGTGGTCGCGTTAATCCTCAAGTTCAACTATAAGACGGGATGATTGTGTCTTAGGGGTGGGCGATATGGGAAAAAAAATAGTATCACGATTTTTTTCATAAAATCACGATTTCGATTTTTTATCACGATCTTCCATCCAAAAAAAAAACAAAAAAACACAAACAAAGCTACAAAACAAAGGGCTACAAAGCTTTCTTTTTAAGCAGATTTAAATGAATGATATTGCAATTTTCCATGTGCAAACATTGTAAACAAAAAATGTAAACAACACACGTGACACTGTGTCACGTAGGGCTACGCCCCCCTCTCCTAGCTGTCACTCCGGTTTCCCCGTTCCTTGTGTCTGTTGTTCCCTGCTCCTTGAGCCCGCCTTGTTGTGTTTCTATGGTTTCCCCACATCTGCCACGCCCATGCCGTTATTGTCTTCACCTGTTTCCATAGTTGCCAGGTTTGCGGTTTTCACGCCAAATTGGGCTTGTTTGAAAATCCAGCCGCAGGTAAAAGTTCTGGGGTTGCGGGGTGCGGTTCTTTGGGCTACTTTTGAGTTGGACCACCACGGGGGTTACAAGTCAACACAAAGAATCGATCGCGATATAATACTTAATTTGTCTCCATTTTAAACACTCAGCCCCCCCCCACCCCCCCGTCAACTACTTTGGGTTTTGGGATAGTTTAGGCTGCTGAAGGGCGGGTTTTACACTGACTTTGTGCGGGATATTTTTGTAGGACCTGGCAACCCTGCCTGTTTCTAGTCTAGTTCAATGTATTTATAGTCCCCGTGTCTCCCATGTCGGTATCGGTTATTTTGTGCTACTTACCTGTTTATTCTCTTGCCTTGTTCGTGCTCTAGTGGATTTAACTGTTTCCGTTTCGTCTTCGTCGTAAGTACGTTCAGCCTAGTCTTTGTTTCCCCTGCCTTGTTTTGTTTTGTGCCACCATGCCTGTTTATATTTCATGTTCGGACTGCCTACCTGTTATGACCCCTGCCCGGTATTACGACTCTGTCCATTCAAAAAATCTCGCTCTCCTCAGCGTTTGTGTCCGCCTCCCTGCTCTGGGTCACGCAGTTCCTTACACTGTTAAAGTGCACTATTGCACTAAATATTTCCCAGCACTTTAAACTTAAAAGTTAAATATTTATACATATAGTCGAAATGATTCGATATAATTCGCTTTTTTATCACATTATTTAATGGTGGTTTATTTTCAAAACGCCCAATCTTAACGTCTTCACGTTCTCTCATGTTTCATCCTGGAATTACAAGAGGTTTGTATTTGTTAACGTAATAAAAAAGAACTGTTCAGTCAGACAGATATTTGTTGTGAAACGAAGTAGTTACAATTTCAACCATTTTCAAGTAATTTAGCCTAAATTCCAGCACTTTTCAAACCTAAAATACAAAGCAACTTTAAACTTCGTCAAGTAAATGTTCCTTCCCCTGTTTTTGAGGGATGTTTCTTTATACTACCACATATCGTTCGCGTGAGGTGTGGCGGAGTCGCGCGCTATGGTCACTTGTGAGACGGCTGCCCGCATTGTTTCACTTTCGGCATATTACTTGGGATGTCTACGTCTCAAGTGATTAAATAAATTTGTTGTACTGGCATCAGACGTTTTCACGTGTTCTTTGCACACTTTACATGTCGCTGTAGTTTGGTCTTGGTCAGTGGAAGAAAATCCGAATCAATTTCAGATTACAGAGGTGGATTTCCTCTTCTTTACCAGCTCCTCGGTTTGGCTTTCAGCCGTCATTGTCCACGCAGTTTTTAGTTTTTACAAACACAACATGGAGGCGTGGAAGAAGCACAGTTCGCTGTGATTGGTCAGTCCTACGCCCTACGTCTGACGCATCAGTGGGAACCAGCATAAAAAAGTCATTGCGCTGATTGGCAAAGGCGATCTATATGATTTCTCTAATTTGGTAGATCGCCTGCGATTCTCCACTCGTTATCGCCATTCACGATTTTATATCGTCATATTGTGCACCCCTATTGTGTCTACTGCGATGTTGTTATTGATGTAACTGCTTGAATGATGCAATTTGAGAGCTCACTGCATCACGCTACTAAGTGAATGTATATTGAGTATTATGCATTGATATTCGCGGGAGAATAGACCATACACTGCTGCGAGAAAGGCTATAACTGTATATGCCACGCGCTATGAGACGTTACTGGGTGTGGTCATACTCCGTGTTCGTTTACAGACCATTTACTGCTGTGACACAACATTAAAGAGAAGCCCGTCACCCACAACCTGGTGTCTGTCGTGACTGGGGATGGGGACGTGGACCATAGGTCACACAAACAGACCTTATGTCTGCCCCAATGCTAGGCAACCACACAGATATTGTTGCCCGCTCTCTTCACTTAGTTAGGCTGTGGTGGCTATCATGCAAAGTGAATCTCCTCATGTTGAGTGTTTGGGATCACAATCCTATCCCAATGCTGGAGCAGACTGTCGTCCTATGACAATGATGTGTAGGAAAAAAGAAACTAAAAGGTGAAGTGAAACTTAATGTTTTCCTGAAAGACTGTGGAAGAGCAGAAGTGAAGAGTCCACAGTGGCCTTGAGAAGAACAGGGTGAGCTCCCTCAGTGCAGGATGGAAGGTAAACAGTCTTTAGATAAGCAGGCAGGCAATTAGAGAGGAGCAGGTGGGTTTAGATGGAGAGCAGTGAAGGTGGGGGAGTTATCGAAACTTAGAGAGAAAGAGTATGAAAGGGAAGACATCGCCCAGCACGGGTGACTTTTTGCTTGGACGCTGCTGAGATCCACTTGGGTTAGGTAGAGTTCTAGGCAACTAGCACCAGTGCACTAGAGAGTTTGTACCACGTATACTTTGGCTATTTTGTACTCGCTTATGTTCTATATAAATTTATCTGAAAATAACTTTTGGTGTCAAGACTTTGCTTGGGTCACTCAGTCAAAACCAATCGGTTCATCGGGGCAGTGTTGGGACCCATCTGGGTCAGGAGAAAAAATCCCAACAGATGCCCTAGCAGCAAAGCTAATAAGAAGCTAATAATTCTAATGTATTATTACTAATGTAGTTATTCTGTGTGTTGCACATGAAATAACCAACCATCTCTAATAAAGTCTACCACCTTCTTTATGTTTGGGTCACTCCTAGGGTAACGGAAGCACTACACCAGTGTAAAGGATGTGTGACACCAATGTAAAGAGGCGTGTGTTAGATAGAAGACATGGAGGCAACTCTCTTCCCGTGCTGTCACTCTATTTCTGCGCACAATCAGCAGTAACACTGTACTTTCTCAGCTACAGTTTTTGTACCCTCTGCCATTCTATTCATACTATCAACAATATGCACTCATAGCCACACATACACACTGTATTACACGGCCAGGCTACGCCACCAATGGAATCGCAGCCATTACAGCTTGAATCTCTACAGTGAGAGAGCAAAAAGAAAAGATGCAACACTATGTGATCATATAGTGGTTTAAACAATGTAATTTTTTTCTTCAATAGTTTCATTGACTAGCCTGGAATTATAATAAAACAAAAGAAAGGGAGGATTACTTACCTGCGCACAACTAGCAGTAACACTGTACTTTCTCAGCTATGGTTTTTGTGCCCTCTGGGGAATATATATTTATGTCTAGTGAGAGATGATTGTAGAGGCAGAGTCCGCTAGCACAGCGTGGTTAGGCCTTGAAAGTCCAAAACACTTAACTATGCAAAACAAGTAATATTGGTTTGGTGCTATTAATGTAGAAAATGGTATGTATTGTATCTATAAGCTATTCAATTATTACTTTAACTTAGGATAGTGAAATCCTTCCAGACGCTATTTTCACAACCTACCTCAGGAAACACTATGAAAGTCTGCCAGAATGTGGAAGCACAAAAAGCATGAAGGCAGTTATGTAGCTTATTTGCAGGAAGTTGTAATGGCGTAGCAGGATTACAAAGCTTATCGGCAACAAAAATAAAGAAAGAAAGAAAATAGAAACACTAAGGTGTGAAGGACCAGCACCCTGCAATTTTGGCTGAATTAATGCACTATTTCGTCTTCTCTGTTGTGATCTCATCACTGCTTCTATTTTGCCCTCTGTGTCCGAGCTAGTAATGTTGTTGACTGGATTGCGGGACAGTGTGAGCCACCACTAGTAACATCCCCTGGAACATGCACAGCCCTCACATTGAACAGCATCAGGTGCATTATCAATCAATCAATCAATCAAAGTTTATTTGTATAGCGCTTTTAACCACTCAAGTGCATTAGCAGCTGGGATGGCCCCTTTGCTTTATCAGGTCAAGTTTTACCTGCTTTTGCCAATTCATGTCCAAATAATTTGAGTTCAAGTTTGCTGAATTGACATTTATCTCTCTTAATCTTCAGCTTCTAGGTTCTTATCATGTACAGCTTGGTCTTCACCAGATACTACAATGTCATCTATTACCACTCTAGTCCCCTCATTACTCTTTAGCTAATTTCCCATTGAAAAATCCCAGGTGCTGAGGTAATTCCAAAAGGCAGTTGCTGGAAATGGAATTGTCTCTGGGAATGATAATCGTGGTCAATGTCGCACTGTTAAGATCTAATGGGATTGGCTAGATTCCTAAAGAGGCATTGAGGGTGGAAAACACACTCGCTCTACACATGTCCCTCTTGACTGTTTTATGTCCACACAGATCCTTATTTTTCTTTACTACTGGGACCATTGGAGGGCACCATTCCATGAGCTCAGTGACCTCACATATGATTCCCATGGATTGCATCTTTTGTAACTCATCATACACTTTTTGCATCCTGTGGAAATGGCATTTTACGTGGTGAGGACTGACTGTATGGAACTACATTGGGCTTAATTTCAACTGGTTTTCATTTCAAAAGACCAATTTCACTGAACTCTTGGGCACTGACTTGGTCGACAAAGGCCATGTTGCCTGCTGCCTTCCTACTCAGAAGATTGTGAGTATTCTGACCACGAAACTCCAAAATTTGTAGCTGACTCCTTTTCATTGTGACTGTCAAGAATTTCTCCATTTGATTGACTGACCCACCTGGATTTTTAAGGACTGTCCATTTTCGCCAGCATCGGTCGCTGTGGGAGGGCCAGTATGTGCTATGCAACATACTGTATCTGTATCTACTCTGAAGCTCATCAGTTTACCACTTACTGGATTACCTGCCATTCAGCTTCTCAATGCACAACTCAGGCACAGTCCTTTCATGGTTTAATTCTTACTTAACTAATCACTATCAGTTTACAGAGTTCAATAATATTCCATCTAAATGCACAAAAGTGAAATATGGAGTCCCGCAAGGCTCCATCTTAGGACCACTATTTACATTATATAGGCTACCACTGGGCATAGTTATAAACAAACATGGTGTAAACTTTCCCTGCTATGCAGATGATACTCAACTTTAGTCTACATATCAGCTAAACATGATGACAAACTCAGTTTAGGAAAAATTGAGGCCTGCGTAAGAGATGTTAAATGCTGGAAGTTGCTAAATTTCCTCCAACTTAATGAGGACAAAACGGAAGTTCTCCTTCTGGGCCCAATGGCCACAAGACAGAAAATGCCAGATCTAATGCTAAATCTCACAGACTATCCAATTACGCCTGGCTCAGTAGGCAAAAATCTCAGCGTCATTCTAGACTCTGGCGTATCATTTGATAAATACATAGACAATACAACCAGGAGAGCTTTTCTACATCTCCACAAAACTGCCAAGCTAAGAAATGCATTATCGCAGCATGATGCAGAAAAATTTGTACACGCTCCAGATTAGACTACTGTATGTCATTGGCTCCCAGTTAAATTCTGTATTGATTTAAAAATCCCTCTACTGACTTATAAAGCACTGCACGGGCTTGCTCCTGATTACCTCCAGGAACTTATTTCCTATTATGAACCCCCACGTCCACTAAGATCACAGGGTGTTGGCCTCTTATTAGTTCCAACAATTACTAAGGTAACCGCAGAGGGAAGAGCCTTTCCTTATAAGGCCCCCCAACTATGGAATAACCTTCCAGAATACATCCAGGAATTTACACAGTCTCAATCTTTAAGTCTAGGTTGAAAATCCACTTATTTAGTTTAGCGTTTGATAATTAATATCCCCCCTTAGATAAAGGTACAGAACCAGGGGTTCATAGGGCAGTCATGGGCAGTCATGGCCTGGTGGTTAGGGAACTGGTCTTGTGACCGGAGGGTCGTGGGTTCGATCCCCAGACCTGAGACCATGACTGAGGTGCCCCTGAGCAAGGCCCTTAACCCTCAATTCCTCACTTGTATATAAAAAAAATGAGATAAAAATGTAAGTCGCTCTGGAGAAGGGCGTCTGCCAAATGTAAATAGACGAAGCGTTTTATGGTAGACTGGGGCTCTGGTGCGGTCATCCCATCACTGCATGTGGTCACTCAAGTTTGTTGACAGTGCAGTGGATGGATGCCATTGTCTCAGAATGCTCCCAAGTCTGTGTTACCTTCTGGTTTTGCTTTTTTTAGCCAGGCTGAAATAATTTAATTTAATGCCGGAGTTGCTGTCACATTCCAGAAATGTTTAAATTTCATGTCCCGCATATGATCCCATACAGAGATAATTTTCCCTGTTTTATTTTTCCATATGGCTGCCTGTCTACCCGAGAAATACTGAGACGAGCCTTTCCCGAGATCCATCCTGGGCCAGCCACCTCCTGCCTAACCATCTATGATGAAGGATCAATCCACTGCCCTGACTAACCAGTGTGGATGAAGGATCAACCCACTGCCCTGGACCCTCTCACCGCCCCAAATTCTCCCTTGCTATGAGTACTATTACCAACCATCAAGATGTTTAGGACTGAATAGGAATTACATAGAGAATTCATGTATATAAATACACACTAAGATGAGACTTCTTTATCCTTCCCATCTTTTCTTTGTTTTTCTATCTCTTTAATTGTTATTATGGTGACCAGCGTAGGCCAGAAATGGATGGGTTCCTCCACTGAGTCAAGGTTTCTTCCTCATGCTCTTAGGGAGTTTTTCCTTGCCACTGTCGCCCTTGGCTTGCTCACTGGGGGCTTGGACTCGGACACTTGTGAAGCTGCTTTGTGACAACAACTGTTGTAAAAAGTGCTATATAAATAAATTTTTGATTGATTGATTGATTGCTTGAGGAAAAAAACTGCTCACCGTTGTCTTCCTGAGAGAAGAGTCATCACACAGACACTGCTCTCACAGACAATGCCTTAAGTTTGCACGCTACAGCGAAATGTCCCAATTGATTACATTTTATTTATTGTAATTGAAATGTATTATTTATTGTAATTTTTTCAGCACCAAGTGTCATGCCATCTCAACATGCCTGATGTACAACTAGTAGTTCTGCAGTGGGTCTGCTGGGCATCCAACACCATGTCACAAATGTCACATCAGACACCTCAAAAAGTAGAGACGACTTTGGCCCTTCCTGTAGAGTGTTTCAGTGTTTTTACCCCAGTCCAGTTTATTGTCTATGTACACTCCCAGGTAATTGTAGCAGAGGTGGGGACTCAAGTCACATGACTTGGACTCAAGTCAGACTCGAGTCATTAATATTAAGACTTTTGACTTGACTTGAAAAAATATTCAGAGACTTAGACTTGACTTGGACTTTTACACCAATAACTTGGGACTTGAATTGGACTTGAACCTGTTTACTTGCAAAGACTTGATTTTTTTTTACCCCAAATCTAAATTTTAAAACGCATATTAATATTTATAAAGTGCGCCCCATTAATTTCATTTCCGTCCTTCTGGCGCAGACCGATCCTCTGCTTTTCCACACTCTGTACGTGTGTGTGCATGAGCTGCAGCACAACCAATCAAATGGGGGGTTGGCGAACGTACATTTTTACCGGGCGGGGTGTAAAATGGACACAAATTAAGTATTATATCGCGATCGATCGATCGCCAGTGGTTGGTGCCAGAGCGAACTAGTAACTCATTGAATCATAGATGTGGATCAGAGGTAAATAAACTAGATTTTTTTCCGGCGTGAGAAATCGGATGTGTGGCGTGAGAGCGTGTGAAGACGGTCAAATGCGTGTGTCTCACGCTCAATGCGTGAGAGTTGGCAACCCTGGGTTCTGTATCTGAACTCAGGGAAGAGAGCCTCTCTCTGTCACCATCATAATATCCAGTTCTATCTCAGCATGGATTGTGTATTTGAAGACATCTACGTAGAGAAAAAAATATATTGACAAAAAGTGGAGCGAGTTTTCAGCTATGGGGACATCATTCATCGTGCACAAATGACATACAGACTTTTGGCCAGCAAATGCAATGCAGAATAGTTTACTGAAATGTCTAAAGTTGCAGATTCCTGTTAATTGTTCAGTTCTTATATTTGTTTGTCTTGTGTCACTCACACATGTTCTCCAAGAAACCAGATAAGAGAAGAGAGGGAAAATGCTGTTATGGTTCTTTGTATTGTACTGTGAAAATATCAGCACTTTTTATTTGAACATGGAGTTCTACTTATGACTTTTTCACAGAATATTTATTTCTGGAAAATTGTAGTTTAAAGTATGAATATTTTTGCAGCTAAGTTTAACATTGAACTGTGCAATAAAGAGGTGTAATTTTAATTTTTTTTTATACTTCGTGTTTTCAGTTGCACATGTTTTATCAAGATTTGAGGAGAATACAGATTTTAAAAAGAATGCATGTCTATTATTTACATTTAAAATATACCTGCAACATTGGTAAAAAAAAAAAAAAAAGACTCGAAAGGACTTGAAATTCCAAGTTTCAGACTTGGGACTTGACTTGACTGTTGCCTGTCTTGACTCGAGACTTGACTTGACTTGAGTGTCTTTGCTTGAGACTTGACTCGGGACTTGAGGTATAAAGACTTGGACTTACTTGAGACTTGCAAAACACTGACTTGGTCCCACCTCTGATTTGTAGTACTCGACAGTGTCCACAGTGACCCCACTGATGGACACAGGGGTCAAGGGTGCCTTGTTTCATCTTAGATCCACCACCAGCTCCTTCGTCTTTGTCACATTAAGCTGTAGATGGTTCAGCTCGCACCATGTGACAAAGTCCATCACCGTAGCCCTGTACTCATCCTCATCACCCTTGCTGATACATCCAACTATCAGTTCCCTGTGGTGCCCTGGTGTTGCTTATCACTCTATCCAACACAGCGTACTACAGGGGCATGTACTGAGGTCTGCCGGTCACATAGTCTGTAATCCAGGACATGAGGGGGTGTCTACTTGCATCACCTATTAATTAATATCGATTGATTAATACCGGGGATTTCCGGGACAAACATGTAACTTTATAGTGGAGTGTTGAAGAGACCCTTGCCATAACAGAACAATAAGCAGATTATTAGCCATGGACACTGATGAGTATTTTCACCTAGAGAATTTTGAAATATAATCTATCGATGAGATAAAAGGATAGAAGAAACACCAGAGCATCTTCCGAGATCAAAACCGAAAGTTTATTTTTAACTACAGCCGAAACTGAGCGGAACTTCAGCAGCGCACCGGTAAGGCAAGGGCTCTGCGTTTCTAACGGCAACAGAGTTGCAGCGACCGGACAGTTGTTAGCAAGCGCTAACACAACAAAACAACATAAAGAACAAAATAATGGTGCCGATACATACAACTGACAACAGACAGACAGATGGTTAAGGACAACATCACCCAAAAATGGAAAAAAATAATAAAAAAAACAACAGCCATTCGCTAAGTAGAACTTACTTCCCTACCTACCAAACCATTAAGACTGTGTCTGTTAACCGTGGCAGATATAGGAATAACAGGGCCATATGTTTTAAAAATCTAATTAAAATTTAATTAAATAATCAACATGAAGTAAGATCATTACAACCCAGCACGTTCACTTCATTTGCGGGATGCAGGGTTATTAACTGTTCCTAGGATCAGGGGGATCACGGCAGGTGGAAGAGCCTTTTCTTTTAAAGCTCCACAACTGTGGAATAATCTTCCTGCCTCTATTCGGGACTCAGACACGGTCTCAATGTTTAAATCTAGACTAAAGACTCATCTGTTTACTTTGGCCTTTGATTAATCTGTTACATATTTACCACATCACATATCTTTCTTCTCCGAGGTTCACCTGGGGAGTAACACTGCAGTCGGAGCCTACAATACCAGTGTCATCACTCCGACACGGAATGAAAACCTGGCGTTCATCACAAGACATTTACATTGACAATATCAACACCCAGAACTTTGATTCTAGTTACCTTATACTTAGTCTGATTGTGTGATTTGTTTGTAACTTGTGTATTCATCTGTATAATTAGTTTTTGTGTAATTTGTGTTAACGGGCCACCCAATGGAGGATGGGTTCCCTTTTGTGTCTTGGTCCTCCCAAGGTTTCTTCCTATTCCCCACCATCTAGGGAGTTTTTTCTTGCCACTGTCGCCTTTGGCTTGCTCATTAGGGATTTGGAAGTATTGTTAACCTTGTAAATCCTGTAAAGCGCTTTGTGACAACATGTGTTGTGAAAAGCGCTATACAAATATATTTGATTTGATTTGATCACCGTCAGCTTCTCACCCAGAAGAGCAGGCTCGATGGTATTAAATGCACTGGAGAAGTAAAAAAAAATATGATCCTTGCTGTGCTGGCTGGCTTGTCCAGGTGAGTGTAGACTTGGTCGAGCAGGTAGACGATGGCGTCCTCAACTCCGAGGCGGGGCAGGTAGGCGAACTGGAGGGGGTCTAGGAGTGGTTGAACTATATGCCAGAGCTTGTCCAGGACGAGCCTCTCCATGGTCTTCATGATGTGGGACGTCAGTCCCACCAGTCTGTAGTCCTTGACATCACTAGGGCCTCTTCAGAATATGAACGATGCAGGACGTCTTCCACAACACAGGGATGCACTGGAGACTCAGGCTCATGTTGAAGACATACTGCAGGACTCCACACAGCTGGGTGACGCAGGCTTTAAGCACACTGGAGGGGGACGCCATCGGGCTCCGCAGCCTTATTTGAGTGGAGTCTATTGAGCTGTCTCCTCACCTGGTCAGCAGTGAGGGTCACTGTGGGGATGGTTTGTGGAGGGGAGGTAAAGGTGTGAGCTGGGTTATCACAGGAGGGGGGCAGGCAATCCAGGATTGGAGGGAGGGTGAGTGGAGGGGGCTGCAGGGAACAGCCAGCAGTAGAATCAGTATGAGGGAGGGCAGAGCCTGTAGTGTCAAACCTGTTAAAGAACTGGTTTAGTTCATTGGCCCTGTCTTCACTGCCCTCTTCTACTCTGTTGTCGTAGGACCTGAAACCGGTGATGGTCCTCATTCCACGCCAAACCTCTCTGATGTTGTTCTTCTGGAGTTTACACTCCAGATTTCTCCTGTAATTGTCTTTCCCTATTCTGATTGTGGGCTTTAGCATCTCCTGGATTGTTCTAACCTCTTCAGTTCTGAATGCCCTCTTCTTGTCGAAGGACCACTTCTGGTCTTAATGTCCTTTTGTTACCCATGGTTTGTTGTCTGGGTAACACTTTACAGTCCTGGTTGGGACAGTGGAGTCCACACAGAAGTTAATGTAGTCCGTTATGCACTCACCAAGCCCGCCGATGTCCTCTCCGTGTGTCTCACAGAGTGCCGGCCAGTCTGTAGTCTCGAAGCAGTCCTGCAGTACCTGATGCATCTCCTCTGACCATCTCCTCACTGTCCTCATGGTTACAGGTTGGCTCTTAACAACAGGTACATACCAGGGGCTGAGGTGTACCAGGTTGTGGTCAGATCTACCCAGAGGGGGGAGGGGGGGGGGCAGCTGTATGCATCTTTAACATTACAGTAGAGCAAATCCAGTATTCGCTCCTCTCTGGTTGGATAGTCCACATACTGAAAAAAGTTCGGTAGTGCCTTCGCCAAAGTGACGTGAATAAAATCACCTGAAATGGCTATAAAAGCATTCAGGTGTTGGACTTGGAGACGTGCTATAGGTGAGTGTATAGCATCACACGCTGACGTCAGGTTTGAAGAGGGGGGAATATAAACAGCCACCATGATGACCTGTGAGAACTCCCGCGGTAAATAATAAGGTCGAAGTCCTACACAAAGCAGTTCAAAATTGGAGCAACAGATTCTTTCCTTGATGGTAATGTGACCAGGGTGACACCAACGGTTATTAATAAGCACGGCGGGACCTCCCCCCTTCCCTATCTCACTCGCCGTGCTGCACCGGTCGGCACAAACAGTCTGAAATCCATCCACGGAAACGATGTTATCGGGAATGTCCTGGTGTAGCCATGTCTCCGAAAAGCACATTAAACTACATTCCCAGTACTCCCGCCGACTCCTTGTTAATGCTGTAAGTTCGTCCATTTTATTCACCAGCGATCTCACGTTGCCCATAACAACGGTGGGGATGTGCGGCTTATATGCTTTTTTTCTCCATAATTGGCTATCGTCTCACTCTCGCTCTGGCTGTGCGCTGGTTAGTTCCACCTCTGCATCCTCTGTGTGTTCACCTCCTTAACTCTGCTGGGATTTGTGTTGTAAAGTCTGCTATATCGGCCGGCTTCAGTACAGTCAGCTGGTCCCGGCTGTACACAGAGCAGACATGTTGCTGCGCCGCGTGATTGAAAAAAGTAAAAACATGATTCGAGAGGACACAGCTTCACAAAGTTACCAACTAAGCATACAAAATTTAAATAAAGAATAAATAAAGCACTTATTGCAAACTATTGTCACCAACTCCGTTTGAAAGCATACTGAGCAGTTGTCTACTTTCTCATACATGGTTCGACCTGGTTTGTCTATCTTTTTGCATCTTTGTAATTGCCCCAAAATCAGCACTTTAGCCTGATTTTGATTGCCTGTTCTGATCGATCACAAGTTTGGACTGTGTCACTGTGCTTTTGCTGACATACTGGTTTTGACCCCTGGATTGGCTAATGATTTTGTCTCCTGCTGCATTCTCACTAAAGGTCTGTATTATGATACTCTCCCTGCGTTACAGATTTTAACACGAACCAGAAGGATTTTTATGCCAAATAATACATTTTAAAATAGATGAAATTATTCTGTTAGTTTTATTTATTTATTTATTTTTCCCACCACCACCCCCTCTCTTCAGAGGACTATTGATACTTTATTGTTTATTCAATCATAAAAACATATATAAATTTAGTACATTTTAAAGGGGAGGGGGTATAAAGGGAGAAGAAAAGGGGGGGTTGTAAAGGGGGACAGTAACAAAAGGAAGAGGGGGTTAAACATATATACAGATATATAATATAATATGGTATAATATAATGCAATATAGTATAATATAATATAATATAACCTAATATAATACAATAATATATAATATACCCTATTGCTTATCAGAAGATAGGACTGTACTAGAATCATGAACTTGTGATTTATTTACTACAGTTGAATTTGCTTATGTTGTGATGTAATATTTGAGTTAGTTGTGTCTAGATTAAGTCTACTTGGGTTGGGGTTAGTTTTAAAATGAGTATAACTGGTCCATTTCATGATTTAATTAAAACTATGGTCAAGGATGGGGTAACATATGCTAAGATTTCTATTCATATTGCGGCATGGGTGTCTGTAGGCATTCTGGAGACGATTTGTGCAGATTATGGATTGAAAAGAAACTACATGAAACCAACAGTAATTTGGATCTTTGCCCTGGCAAATACAACACACTAAATGATCTAGTTAACTATCTGTTACCACCTTCCTACTAGGTATGAAAAAAGAAAATGTCAATATATAGTGAACAAAAATAAAAGTAGGTCTGTGTTTGTATACCTTGTATTTGTCTTTTGGTCAATTAGTAAAAATAGAAAACATTGAAAGAAATCTACATTATTTTGTGATTTTGATATAATTCAGAATAGAGAAATGGGTTGTTTTGGTTTTCTATTGTAGGATTAGAAATGGAAAACCAATTAACGAAGGGTACACAGATTAACAGAGAGAACACAGATTAATGAAGGGTACATAACCCTAACCCTCTGTGTTCACATTTAACAGTCAGTATTAACTGTCAATTACTGTCAATCACCTCATCACCACACCTCTTTAAGTATAATAAGTATAATAATAATAAAAAACTTCAGGGGACTTCAGGAATATAAATCATTCAGGGGACCTTAAACAATTAACAGAACGCAGCTGCCCAGCACAATTATTAGTTAAAATGTGTGATTTGTATAGGAAGTGTAATGTTTCTGTGTGTAGCAGTGTGAATGTGGTCAATGTGTACAGTAGTCATCCTATTGATGGACCTGGATTGTGAATTTCGAATCATAGGTTAGGATAGCTGGTTTAAGTCAGTGTAAATACAGCCTACATGTTGAGTTTTCCTATAGAATGATTTGGATTAGATATTTTGGATGTCTGCGTGCTTTGTTCATAAAATAATGTTTCATATATAACCATGTATGGCTGCTGTCTGTTTAAAGCCATAGTGGAAATATACAGTTTCTGAATCCATAGGGAGAATGAGATCTCAGCACCCAAGAGTAGCGTTAACAGCCTCAGAGTACGAAGGGTGTGGGTGTGAGAACGTGTGTGTTGTATGTTTGGGGGGGGGGGGGGGGGGGGGGGGGTAACATTTATGAAATTACTTTAAAAGCTTTTATTTTCAGTATATTTAAGAATCAAACAATACCAAAAACAATTCGGCGCTCATGATATAACTTCTTATCCATAAAAATGTGACACCAATCTAAAATTTGAATTGTTAACAAAATATTTTTGTTACAACAGTGTGCATACAAAATGTTAGGTAAGTTTTAATTTTCTGCTGTAAAACAAGCTACACACACACACACACACACACACACACACAATATATATATATATATATATATATATATATATATATATATATATATATATATATATATAAAGAGATTTTATTTCATTTATGTAGGACATAAGGTCATTCTACAAAAGTCCAGTCTTTTCATTCATGTACTACACTTGATCCCAGACTAATCATTTCAGAGGAGGCATGCTTGATTTAACCATAAGACCACTGCAGTGCTTTATGGCTGATCACTGTGACATTTCTGTGCCTTGACAATTTCTCAGAGTGATCTCATACATGGTTATGTATACAGAGGTAAGCATATAACACCCATTTTAACACGTGTTTGTTTTTAGATTTAATAAACGATGACGCCCTCCTCCACAGCCGCCGATAAAGGCGTGTGTTCCATCTGCATATCCGGGTTACCAGGGCCGAGCGCACCGGTGCAGCGCACCCCGTGGACTGAGCGGAGACATTGCTGGTGAACTAAGCACCTCAGACTGTCCGACAAAAAAGCAGTGTGTACACTCCCATCCTTGATCCGACAAAATCATCAGATATTTATGTGAGACCGCTTCTACAGTAGTCGAAACACAACACATTCAAGATGTGCGACCGCCTGTCTTCATATCACATTCTCAGCATGAGATGCTTTCGTACCTGCCAATTCACGCCACATCAAGCGCTCGAGCGACAACTGATGCATTCTGCTTCTCTATTTATCAGACTGTATGTACATCTCCACACACACACACACGCGCGCATCTGAAGGTATTTCCCAACGCAAGCAAATTTAAGTAGAAAACGAGTACGAAACCAATCTTACCGTAGCGCTTGTGCAGAATCGTTGTGAGGCGTGGAAAATCCTAGTCATACCGGTAAATGTATCGCAGAACACAGAATCGCACGAATATATGTTTATTCCGTTTGTATGAGACTGTATTTGCAAATGTTGCACGGTAGCGACGCGCTGGTGACTAAAGAGACTCCCGCCCTCTGTCGGAACGGAAGATAACGGGTCTTAAAGAGATATTGTCAATGATTTACCGACGCATGGCTATCTTTCTCCCCCGCCCTCTCTCCACCCCACACCCCCACTCCCCAACCCAAAACAGATTTATTTAAGAATTACACATGCAGACACTACACGTATGTTTAAGGGGTCTTTAATGGTTTTTTTTTTTTTTTTTTTTTTAGAATTTTTATTTATATAAATTAGTTATTTCCTCAAAATATTAGAAATAATTAACTGAATTAACCAAAACGATGTTAATTTTGGTTTGCTTTCACATTACCAAATAAACATGAACTTAATTTATTCAACCTTATTAGTCTAGCTATATTACACCTATTAACTTAACTGCATTCTTCTTATTATATAAATGATAATGATAATAATAATAGTGTCAGTAGTAGCAGTACTAATGGAGGTAGTAGCATCACATACTGAGGGCTTCACCCATATTCCTCTCTGTGGTACTTGTACCAATTCTTCAGTTACTAGTGTCATGACACACCAGAGTATGTTGAGAGAAACCCTAACCCCACCAAACCCTAATCCCTAACCCTTAACCCTAAGACTACTCTAACCATATCATAGTACTATAAATGGATTTATTATTTAGCACAGGGAAGGACATTTTGTTCATTTCCTTTTCTACTGAGAGTAATGATTAGTAAGTAAGAGTAATGATTAGTGAATCTGTAGGAGTGTTTTCGGGTTTATTACTGGAGACTGTCAACACGTCTCACGCAGGAATCCCAGCAGTGGGAGCAGTTCAGTACCTCAAACAGGCATATGGGGAGTGTCTTTCTCCATCTGATCTCCCCCACTTTACATAAAAGCACTACACACACCTACATGGATACGATTTAGCACCAAATCACACACTGACACTTTATTCTAAACTATATAATGCATACATATATATGTTTGGATTAAAATGATGCAGAGAGATAGAGTGATAGAGGGGTGATGTAATGTTCATCCAGACAGATGATGTCATTGGTGAAGATTTAAAGGACCAGCACATAATTTTCATTGGTTGTCTGTGAGAACAGTGCATGACAAACCATATTTCAAAGTCTGTTCTGTATTGATTTTATTATATAGGAATCACTTATAGCCATATTATATTTATATGAACTATATGATGTCTGTGATTTAGAGATTCACTATTCAGATGTATTGATGACATGACCACCAGCTGACCAGTGAGTTTCATGTGTGTCATGCTTCTTTATTAAAAGGTAATGATTCCATGCGTCTCGTAACTAATGCCTGAAAACCACACTGCATTTTTATTTTGGCTAAAAGTGTTTAAGACATGGACTGATTTTTGTATTTCTTAAATAATTCCAAAACAAAAGCCTATATAGCTCTAATAAACTGAAATACTGTACAGGAAAACAAAGCTGACTAAAAAAATCCTTTGCAGTTTATATAAGCTTAGATTTACTCACACTGACTTGAATACATAAAGAACATGAGACAGAAAGAGAGAAAAATAAGAAAAGATTAGAGACAAAGAATCAGAGAAGAAGTGGGAAATGAGAGCGAGAGAGGGAGAGATATGGGGAGAAATATGGATTATAATAAAAATATAGTATGAATTATAATAAAACTCCTGAAAATACATGTACCAATCTTAGAATGGATGTGTTAAGATATGATGGGATATGTCTATGTATTTAGAGACAGTATAACAACTATATATGAGATGTGGTTACACACTCTTTTGAAAATTACAATAACATTATTAGTATTAGTAGTAGTAGTTTTATTATTATTAATAGTAGCAGTAGTGGTAGTAGTAGAGGTGGTAGCAGTATTAGTTTTAGTAGTAGTAATAATAGTATATGTAGTACTAGTGGTGTCTGCTTCCTACTCTATAGGCTGGTGCTCAATACAGTAACTCGCGGTGTGAGAAAAGTGTGGTGATGATTGGAGTTCTTCAGGACACAGCTATACACAGGCTGCCCTGTTCTGGTGTTGGCAGTGACATCATTTTCTGTCTCTAATGCTGATCCTTGCTTTTCATCATTTGTAGCTGTTCCCCTCTTCCTGGCTCCATTCTCTCCTGTGGTGGAAGGACTGGCTGAGCGAACCTGTTCAGTCCCACCATACACATCAAGTTTCTCCACATATCCATCTGCCTCCCTGGTTGATTTTAAAGCACAATTCTTATACTGTATTTCCTCATAGATACACAAATCCATTCCTGATTGATGTGAAGGACGTGTGATTTGATTGTCACATGAAGCTGCTATTGGCTGAATGGACTGCTTGTCTGACTGCTGATTGGCTACAGTGTTTCGGAAATCCATTACACTGTGTGTTGTACTCTGGTCTAGCATTAACCTGTGGCTGTGATCTACCAGCTCACCTCCAGACACACTGGTTGAAACATTTTTACTGCATAAGATATGATTGGTGAACTGGTCTAAATGCTGGTTGTCTGCTGGAGAGAGTTCTTCATCCTTAATGTTGAGGGGAATGAACTCCTGCCATTGACTTGTGGAGAGGAACCACTCCGCCCTCTGACTGGTGGAGGCAGAACAGGTTGAATTTCGCTTTGGTAAATTCTGGCTTTGAAATGTCTGTATGTTATTGGTTTCTTGAGGCTCCATTTCATTGATTACACTGAGCATGGAAGTGTGACTGGGAGTCTCTGTATGTACAGTGTGGCTGTGTTGTGCCTTGAAAGGGGGTGGCTTTTCATTTAGATCTTTCTGACACACCTCCCCTGATGGGTGGAGTTTTACACTCCTGTTGTCATGGAAATCAGCTTGGCAACCCTGGATATGCTCTGAGTCAGTGCACAAGTTTGCAGGATCTATGGAAAAGAGCAGTTTGAACATGTACTGTTACTTGGATGATACCCCATAATAATCAAAATCCTAACCCAAATACTTTACCATTGATGATCCTACACAATAATAATCCTGATCCTAACCCAATAACTTGATTGACCTAAACAAACAAGCACATCATCCATGCTACTGTACGTCATTCCAAAGGCTAGAATGTTAATCAAGTATAACATATTAAGATTTGTATGAAATACATTCACCCATACAATAATCACACAAAAGTAACATTATGCTTCTTTATGAAGAAATACTAAAGGGCAAATTTACCTGGAATACCTGAATCTTCTCTGCTACCATCCAGCATCTCAGTGGTCTGAGTGAGATTGAGAGGAGGACCAGACTCCACATCAACCCCTCTGACTGCACTATGAGAGAAAACAAACAGACTCCATGTGTAAAAGTGTAATATTATGATGACAGTGACAATCTTGATTATGTTTAGTTAAAATGGCAATTGGCCTTGTGAATAAATGGCTCATATGACCAGATTCTCATATCAGCCATTTGTTATTCACCACCAACATTTTGTAGAATTGTTTTTGTAGAATTATGTAGAATTTTCTCTTTGACAAGACTTGTTATATAAGCAATGTATGGCAACTCCCTGAGGACTTGCCGATTTTCAACATTCACAATTCAATTGCATCTATTTCAGTACTAGATATTTCAGTATTTATTGAAAGTACTTTTTAACTCGTGCCATTTTAGTACTTTCAATAGATGAAATTCTGTACAAAATACAGAATTGCATCTACTTCTGTACAACTGCATCTACAGTGGATAAGGGTGTCGGTCACGTCTAAACTTGATAAAGCGAGTGCCTGATGTTCAGTTCAGTGTCATTTAAATGATGTTGATTCACATGCCTCGTTTTAATGGTGCACTGATAAAACTGAAACATTTATTCCAGGCTATTACGGAAGCAAACCACTGGCTGAAACCAAAGAGGTACAACCTTCAACAGTGTGTGAGCTACCTCAGGCACATCACAAGTCTGCGACTGGCTGGTCATCTGGATAAACCAGGCTATCATGCTCCACCCTGAGGGCTCATCAGTCCAATGTTTACTGCTCAGCTGGTTGTTTAGTCCTCTGCTGGCCTTCACAAACCAGTGTGATTGGGAGTGACGTGTAGGAGTCTGCTGGATTCATCCCAGCCCACCTGATGTTTTGCTGTGAGCTCAGGACAACTACTGAGTTTGAAGACAACATGCGGGGTAAATAGAGGAGCTCCAGCGCTGATGATTAAATTCTGAATGTTAAAGGGATCTGTTGTTTACTGATCTCTAAAAACAAGACTTCAGTCTCCAAACTACCAAAATTACTATTTACTTGTTTAATATCACTTCTGAACAAATACAAGAACATAGCCACATTAGGACCCAGCCACATTAGGACCCAGCCACATTAGGACCCAGCCACATTAAGACCCAGCTACATTAGGACCCAGCCACATTAGGACCCAGCCACATTAGGACCCAGCCACATTAGGACCCTGCCACATTAAGACCCAGCCACATTAGGACCCAGCCACATTAGGACCCTGCCACATTAAGACCCAGCCACATTAGGACCCAGCCACATTAGGACCCAGCCACATTAGAACCCAGCCACATTAGGACCCAGCCACATTAGGACCCAGCTACATTAGGACCCAGCCACATTAGGACCCAGCCACATTAGGACCCAGCCACATTAGAACCCAGCCACATTAGGACCCTGCCACATTAAGACTCAGCCACATTAGGACCCAGCCACATTAGGACCCAGCCACATTAGAACCCAGCCACATTAGGACCCAGCCACATTAGGACCCAGCCACATTAGAACCCAGCCACATTAGGACCCAGCTACATTAAGACCCAGCCACATTAGGACCCAGCTACATTAGGACCCAGCCACATTAGAACCCAGCCACATTAGGACCCAGCCACATTAGGACCCAGCTACATTAAGACCCAGCCACATTAGGACCCAGCTACATTAGGACCCAGCCACATTAGAACCCAGCCACATTAGGACCCAGCCACATTAGGACCCAGCTACATTAGGACCCAGCCATATTAGGACCCAGCCACATTAGGACCCAGCCATATTAGGACCCAGCTACATTAAGACCCACATTAAGACCCAGTCACATTAGGACCCTGCTATATTAGGACCCAGCCACATTAAGACCCAGCCACATTAGAACCCAACCACATTAGAACCCAGCCACATTAGGACCCAGCCACATTAGGACCCAGCCACATTAAGACCCAGCCACATTAGAACCCAGCCACATTAGGACCCAGCTACATTAGGACCCAGCCACTTTAGGACCCAGCCACTTTAGGACCCAGCTACATTAGGACTCAGCTACATTAGGACCCAGCCACATTAGGACCCAGCCACATTAGGACCCAGCCACATTAGGACTCAGCCATATTAATAATAATAATAATAATAGAATTTTATTTAAGACGCCCCTCAAGCCACCCAAGGCGCTTACAGAATAAAAATAAGAGACAAACGGAGGATCAATTTAAAAACAATAAAGAAATAAAAAATAAAAATAACAATTGATAAAACAGTTAACATCAACAGAATAAAAGAAACAATGTAAACCTTCTAAAAAGCACATTCAAAAAGGTGTGTTTTCAAGAGCTTCTTAAAAACAGACAATGATGTACAGGAGCGGAGAGATAAAGGGAGAGAGTTCCACAACTTAGGGCCCACAACACTAAAGGCTCAATTCCCGTATTTACAGAGGTTTGCGTGCGGCACAACCAACCGGTGGGCATCAGCAGACCGGAGTGCACGTGACGGAGGGGGACACGATGTCAGAAAGATAAGACAATGCCAACCCATGAATGGATTTAAAAACCAACAATACAATCTTGAATTTAATCTGGTCAAGGACAGGAAGCCAGTGCAGATCTTTTAGGATCGGGGTGATGTGATCCCACTTCCTGGAGCAGGTGAGAACTCTTGCTGCAGAGTTTTGGACATATTGCAGCTTCTTAAGGCTACTGGCAGGGAGCCCAATAAGCAAAGAATTGCAGTAGTCAAGCCGATAAAAGGCATGAACAAGGGTCTCAGCCACAGAGTCAGACAGGGAAGAGCGTAGGCGAGCTATGTTTTTGAGGTGGAAGAAGGCTATTTTGGTAATGTTGTTAACGTGTGCCTCAAGAGAGAGGGTGGAATCAAGTATGACACCAAGATTGCGAACCTGTGCCACAGCAGATGAAATAAAACCAGGTATGGAAAAACTGGTCTGACCAATCTTATTGAGGGTAGATGATATAGCAATGAGCATGGCTTCTGACTTATTGTTGTTCAAATAAAAAAAAATTACTGAGCATCCAGTGTTTAATATCAGCCAGACAGTCTAGCAGAGCGTTAGGCAGCAATACAGTTGAAGGCTGAATGCTAATGTAGATTTGAGTATCATCAGCATAACAATGAAACTGAAGGCCATGTTGACGGATAATATTGCCAAGAGGGAGCATGTAAATGTTAAAAAGAATAGGGCCCAAAACCGAACCCTGTGGGACACCGCAAACTAAAGAGACAGTGTTGGATCTGAAACTACCCAGAGAAACGAACTGCCGCCTACCTGCTAAGTAAGACCTGAACCACTGTAAGGCCAAGCCAGTAAGACCAATCCACGATTTCAGCCGATCAAATAGTACGTCATGACAGACTGTATCAAACGCAGCGGTAAGGTCAAGGAGAACAAGAATATGTATGTGTACATATACTAGAGGTGTGCCAAAAAATCGATTCATATATCAAAAGTCGATTCTCATTTACTACAATTCAGAATCGATTTTAAATGTCCCAAAATTGATTCTAAGTCGTGGTGAAGTCTCGCGTTACGTAATTACAAAATTATGCGAGACTTTACGCAGCATGTTCTGGGACACACTCATGCGCAGAAAAGGTTCAAAACACATGGAGGAAAGAGATATTCCACCTGTCCGGTCTTCATTTAAGGCAAACATATGGGTTCATTTTGGTTTTTACCGAATGCCGGGGAAGACCGTACTGGACACAATGTAGCTCGTGTGCAAGGCTTGTGTAACGCGGTGAGCACGGGAGCGTTAATATAGAGAAGGATGGACCCAAGTGCCGGCTCGCAAGATCAAGACGTCACATGTATTAGCGAGAGGGAAACGCGCACAGCGACCCAGAACGAACAAACAAAACAACACAGAAGACTCACCGCGCAAGAGAATAGAAAGTAAATCCGTGAAGGCATGGAGCAAATAGAAAAAAAAACAATGCGGAAAATACAACGCGTGAAAAATAATACTCAACCGTAGTGAGACGGGAGGAAGAAACAAAATAACAACAGTAACTAAAAAACAGCACGGATAAATGCAACGCGAAAACGAAACCAAGGACACCAGCAGAAGTAACTGGCAAAAAACGCTGCAGCAAAATAAAATCCTTCCCAAAAATAAAGGCAAAACGGATAGGAAGACATACAGGATTGGGAAATCTTGAGATGGGTCAGGAAGCGACGCATGAGATACTCGAATAAGTAAAGAAAGCATAACAGAGAGAGGTGGCGAGACATCATTAAACGATAAGCAATCGCAGAGACTGGCTGAGAACGTATGGTTAACGGTTACGTCGGTTTAGTCTGGGACTGACTCTGGTGCCCCTAGCGACGGCTGGGGGAACTGCATCCAAGCCAGCCCTGACAGCTCGCAAAATGAAGCTCAAGAATTTTGGTAACAACAAAAACCATTTTATTTTACCAAAGCACTTAATTTTTGTTAATTAAATGTGAAAGACACTTAATTTTCTGTATTTGTCGTTCTGTCTTGCAAAGCAGACTGTAGTAGATCATGCAGATTTTATAGACTGAAGCAGACATTTTTATAAATCAAATCGTTTTTTGAATCGAAAATCGTTTTGAATTGAAAATCGATTTTTGAATTGAATTGTGGCCCCCAAAATCGGAATCGAATCGAATCGTGAGATAGTAAACGATTCCCACCCCTAACATACACTTATACACTATATTGCCAAAAGTATTCGCTCACCCATCCAAATTATCTGAATCAGGTGTTCCAATCACTTCCATGGCCACAGGTGTATAAAATTAAGCACCTAGGCATGCAGACTGTTTTTACAAACATTTGTGAAAGAATGGGTCGCTCTCAGGAGCTCAGTGAATTTCAGTGTGGAACTGTGATAGGATGCCACCTGTGCAACAAATACAGTCGTGAGATTTCCTTATTCCTAAATATTCCACAGTCAACTGTCAGCTGTATTATGAGAAAATGGAAGTGTTTGGGAACAACAGCAACTCAGTCACGAAGTGGTAGGACACGTAAACTGACAGAGCGGGGTCAGCGGATGTTGAATTGCGTAGTGTGAAGAGATTGCCAACTTTCTGCAGAGTCAATCACTACAGACATCCAAACTTCATGTGGCCTTCAGATTAGCTCAAGAACAGTGTGCAGAGAGCTTCATGGAATGGGTTTCCATGGTCGAGCAGCTGCAGCATCCAAGCCATACATCACCAAGTGCAATGCAAAGCATTGGATGCAGTGGTGTAAAGCACACCACCACTGGACTCTAGAGCAGTGGAGGTGTGTTCTCTGGAGTGACGAATCACGCTTCTCCATCTGACAATCTGATGGATGAGTCTGGGTTTGGTGGTTTTCAGGAGAACAGTATTTGTCTGACTGCATTGTGCCAAGTGTAAAGTTTGTTGGGGGGATTATAGTGTGGGGTTGTTTTTGAGGAGCTGGTCTTGGTTCCTTAGATACAGTGAAAGGAACTCTGAATGTTTCAGCATACCAAGACATTTTGAACTATTCCATGCTCCCAACTTTATGGGAACAGTTTGGAGCTGGCCCCTTCCTCTTCCAACATGACTGTGCACCAGTGCACAAAGCAAGATCCATAAAAACATGGATGGCAGAGTCTGGTGTGGATGAACTTGACTGGCCTGCACCTCAACCCAATAGAACATCTTTGGGATGAATTAGAGCGGAGACTGAGATCCAGGCCTTCTCGTCCAACATCAGTATGTGATCTCCCAAATGCTAAACCTTGTGGACAGCCTTCCCAGAAGAGTTTAACCTGTTCTAGGGTGCAAAGGGTGGACCAACGTCATATTGAACCCTATGGATTACAAATGGGATGTCACTTAAGCTCATGTGAGTCAAGGAATGTGAGCGAATATTTTTGAATATATATGTGAGACTGTGTGTGCAGTGAGACTGTGTGTGTGATTATATGCATCTGTGATTGTGTATATATATGATTGTGTGTGATTATATGTATCTGTGATTGTATTTGTATGTGTGATTGTGTGTGTGATTATAGGTATCTAATTATGTATCTGAGTGTGTGATTATATGTATGTGTGATTGTGTGTGCATGTGTGATTGTGTGTTATGTGTGTGATTGTATGTATCTGATTATGTATGTATGTGTGATTGTGTATGTGTGTAATTATATGTATGTGTGATTGTGTGTGTGTGATTATATGTATGTGTGATTGTGTGTGTGTGTGATTATATGTATGTGTGATTGTGTATGTGTGTGATTATATGTATGTGTGATTGTGTGTGCATGTGTGATTGTGTGTTATGTGTGTGATTGTATGTATCTGATTATGTATGTATGTGTGATTGTGTATGTGTGTAATTATATGTATATGTATATGTATGTGTGATTGTGTGTGTGTGTGATTATATGTATGTGTGATTGTGTATGTGTGTAATTATATGTATATGTATATGTATGTGTGGCTCTACCTCCTCAGCACCATCTCTCTGATGCGTTCTACTCGTCTGAGTTTGGCACCTCTTTGAGCAGGGGTGATTCTTGGATCAGACTCCTGGTTTATACCAGAAAGAGCAGTTAGTTTCACCTGAAACACATAAACACACACAGAATTACATTTTCAGCATTTGGCAGAAGCTGTTATCCAGAGTTTTATGTGTCATTTTCATCCGCGTATCCAGGTTCAGGTCAGGGGGGCAGTAGCCTAATTAAAAAGGCCCAGGTTTCCCTCTCCCACCTCTTCCCCGGGGTCTCCTCCCAGTTGGACATGCCCGGAGTGTCTCCCCAGGGAGGCGCCCAGTGGCATCTGAACCAGATACCTGAACCACCTCGACTGGCTCCTTTCTACATGGAGAAGCAGCGACTCTACTCCGAGCCTCTCCCGGATGACCGTAATCCGCACCCTATCTCTAAGAAAGAGCCCGGACACCCTGCGGAAAAAACTCATTTCAGCTGCTTGTATTGGAGATCTCATTCTTTCGGTCAATACCCAGAGATCGTGACCATAGGTGAGAGTCAGAACATAGATTGACCAGTAAATCGAGAGCTTTGCCTTTTGGATCAGCTCTCTCTTCACCACAACAGTCCGGTACAGCGTCCACAACACTGCAGCCACAGCTCCAATCCGCCCAAAACTCACACACCAGCTCAGGTTCCTTCCCATGTTGCCTGTTAAAACTTGTATATCCAAGGAAGCATTGAAACAAATGTTCCACTGAAGACAAACTTAAAAGACAGGCTTACATAGAAGACACAAAGTCCGACTTAAAATCAAATGAGGGCAGTCTTCCTTATACATTCAATGTAATATTGGAAGCATAAATTAATTTGCAGGGTTGAGGACACATTTGATAATACTAAAAGACAGACATTCTGTGTATGAATAAGTCTTCCATCAAAATATAAATAATAGTGGTCAGTGGGGGCTGGTGCTAAAAGTTTTAAGGGGGCGCAAACAAACTGATTTGTTTGTGATCACTAGTGTGTGTGCGTTCATGCCCCCCCCCCCCCCCCCCGTCAACACTAGTGTGTGTGCATTCGCAACCCCCCCAGTCAACAATTTACGTTCGCCACCCCCCCCCCCCCATCAACAACTTACGTTAGCCACACCCCCACCCCGAAATGGCCCCTTTAGTGATTGAAAAAATAAAATGTGGCCCGTCATCATTTCTATTTGAGTACCCCTGTTCTAGAGGTAGTCATGTAAGATTGTTTTCGGGTTTGCCTTATCAGGGTTAAGAAACTAGAATATGAAACGTTTTCAGTTTTTTCACCTTTTTTTGTTAAGTACATAACTGCACATGTGTTCATTCATAGTTTTGATACCTTCAGTCTGTCACGTTGAGAACCCCGGCCCCTCCCTTTTGGGCGTGTGTTTACGTTGTCCACGTGCATCGTCTGCGTCTGTGGAACTACGTGGTGATGGTTATGTCTTGTGATAATCCATCTCACCTGTGACTCGTCTCGTAATTACGTGGGGCTAATGTGGTTTGTCTATTTAATGTGCGCTCGCGCAGTGTCCTGTGCTCGTCGTTGTCTAATGTTTACACGTATCTGTGTTTATTCAGTGTTTTATGTGCGCTATACGCGCTTTATTCGTATTAAAGTAAAGTGACATCTGCTGCAAAAGAGGATTGTGTGTCTCGTCCTTGACGCCGCACCCAACGTCACAGAATGACGAGCCGTTTGAGACACCAACATGCCAGGCTACAAAACCCGGCCGAAGAAGGGCAAGAAGCCCAGTAAGCGGCATCACCACGCGTCTTTCTCCCCCCTGCACCGCAACTCCACGCCGACTCTGGCGCAGCTGAAGCGGGACCCCGAGTGCTCCTATCTGCTGTGTGCGGCTCGGGAGACCGCTATACCAGAGTTGGCGGAGGAGTCCCGCAAGACAGCGGTGCGGGTGTGGCAGGAGAAACATCCCTCGCCTTCCAGGGAACTTTCGCCCATACAGGTTAGTGTCCCCGAGCTCTATGGGACTGGGACGACACCAGAGGGCGAGCTCGAGGAGGACTCCTCCCCGCACCACGAGACCACGCCCATGCTGGAACAGCTGGAGCAGGACCCAGAGTGCGCTGCTCAGCTGGCCGTGGCTTGTGAGAGCCTGGACCCCGAGAGGGCGGAATTGTTCCGTGAGGGCGCGGTAAGGATTTGGAGACAATTACACCCATCTCCTTCCCGCGCCCTCTCGCCTCTGAGGGTGAGCTCGTGCGTCATCGGTGCCACCCATTCCACCCCAGAGAGCGAGTTCGGGGAGGAGGACTCTGAGGAGGAGGAGGACTCTGAGGAGGAGGAGGAGGAGGAGCAGGAAGACGACGAGGAAGGCTACCCTCCGTCAATATGCGACGCCTCCTCCGTCGACTACGGTGGGGAGAGGGAGGAGGCCTACCCCCCGTCGGTGAGCGATGCGTCCACCGTCGACTACGATGAAGACGAGGAGGAGGAGTCGGAGGAAGAGGACTACCTCCCTCCGCCCGTAGGTCCCTCTCCCACCGTAGAGGAAGGCGGGGAAGAAGAGGAGGACTACCCTCCGTCTGAGTACTCAGCACCCACCGCTGAATACGGTGAGGTGGAGGAGGACTCCTATACGGAGGAAGAGGAGTACAGTCCGCCCTCCTCGGAGAGATCTGCCGGGACTATGAAAGGGATTTTGGAGAGAAGTCCACCCTCCGATCGCCCCGGCGAGAGCGCAATGGACTACTCCCGGGGTGGCAGCCCGGAGCAGTCCATGGAGTGGAGCCGGAGAACAGAGGAGGAGATGGACACTGAAGGAGAGCTCCCATGCGGCCCGCACAGGGCGTCCGTCAGCCGCGCTGCACCGGGCGCGTACGCCAGCCGCGCTGCACCGGGCACGTCCGCCAGTCGTGCTGCACCCAGCGGAGGGTCTGCAGCGAAGGCTGGAGGAGGACCGTCCCCCGCAGCACCTGCAGCTCCCGGTCTCTCTCCCCTCATCGCTCTCCTCCTGGTGCCTGTTTCATGTTTGTCCGTCCCTGTTGTCGTGTTTGTTCCCGTATGTTTGTCTAACCCCCTTTTCCCGTTCGTGCCTATGTGTGTGAATGTACCTGTGTGTGTGTTCGTGTCTGTTCCGTTGTGTTTGTCTAACGTCTTTTCTCCTGTGTTCCCAGGGAGGGTGTTCTAGGCGGTTCGTGGCCGACGCTTCGCCGAGGGCGGTCACCTCCCAGACGCAGTACCCGGGACGGGTAGTGCCCTTGGAGGGGGGCGTCTGTCACGTTGAGGACCCCGGCCCCTCCCTTTTGGGCGTGTGTTTACGTTGTCCACGTGCATCGTCTGCGTCTGTGGAACTACGTGGTGATGGTTATGTCTTGTGATAGTCCGTCTCACCTGTGACTCGTCTTGTAATCACATGAGGTTAATGTTTGTCTATTTAATGTGCGCTCGTGCAGTGTCCTGTGCTCGTCGTTGTCTAATGTTTACACGTCTCTGTGTTTATTCAGTGTTTTACGTGCGCTATACGCGCTTTATTCGTATTAAAGTAAAGTGACGTCTGCTGCAATAGAGGATTGTGTGTCTCGTCCTTGACGCCGCACCCAACGTCACACAATCAATCTACAATGAAAATATTCATGAAAATAAACAAAGCACATTGAATGAAAGTGTGTCCAAACTTTTGGCCTGTACTGTATATATATTTTGTGGTGTTATTTATTAACATGTTTACTGAAAACATTGATCACAGAACAAATGATTGACAGCCATTAAAATAAGTCTGCTTTAAAGGAACAGCTGAGAACTGATGGGACAGTTTCACATATAGACTTAAAAAGATTTTTTATGCCATTTCATTATTAATGCACTTTTGTACAAAACGTTGCTTAACCTGTGTCATAATGATTCATAATTTGAACATCATGACTGTGTCTATTCATCTGAAACCATGAATCATGATGACCTCAAATTAGTCCCACGTGTCTGTGTTTGGGTCCTTATGTCACGTGATTTTTAATTTTAGTTCCCTGCTCCTGTCCTGTCTAGAGCATCCATACCGCATCCCAGTACTCGTTCCCAGAGGCACTAACCTTGTTTGTTCCTTGTTGAATCAAATTTATTTATATAGGTTGTGACAAAGCAGTGTTACAAATAAATGGGTGCAGATTCCTGATGAGCAAGACAAATGTGACAGTAGTGAGGAGAAACTCCCTGAGTGAAATTAAGAAAGAAACATTGAGGGAACCCAGACTCCTCCTGTGTATAAATATCATAGTCTCTTCCTTATACTGTACCTTATTCGTGACTGATGGTTAGTTAAATGTTCTATATGATTCTTTGTAAGTGTCGGTGTGTATTTATGTATATTTGTGTGTGTGTGAGTGTGTGTGTGTATGTGTGTGTGTGAGTGTGTGTGTGTGTATGTATATATGTGTGTGTGTATGTGTGTGTGTGTGTGTGTGTGTGTGTGTGTTTACTTTAGCAGTGACTCCAGCAGAACCTCCTCTCTCTGCTTTTTGACTTCTTTCCTCATGTTTCTGTGCAGGCATTTCCTCAGACGCCTCAGGTTTTCTGTCATTCTTATTCTCCTTGGGGATTTCAGATAAGAGCCTGTGGGGTTTGTTTGGGGTCCTCCTGCTGCGGTCAGACCTCAACCTCTGGGATATTTGCTCAGGCAACAGTGTGGTCAGCTCAAGAGGCGGGTCTTCCACAGATACCCGACGAGCAACAAGAGATGATGGAAGTATTGCCGTGACCACTCGCATCACACGCAGTGGAGAGGGCTGGCTTTCTGCAGGACACCACTGCTCATTCACGTCTGTGCTTGATCTTGTCTGATTGGCCAGATTGTCCTTATGTTTCCTCTTATTGGTTAGCCTCGACTGGTCATGTTTCAACATCCTGTCTCTCTTCTCAATCATCATCTTCTGATGAGGATGGAGACAAAGACAGAAAGGCAGGAAGACATGAGAGATGGGATGAGATGGTGAGAGAATGATAGAGACAGAATGAGAGAATAATAATAGTAATAATAATAATAATAATAATACATTTTATTTATAGGCGCCTTTCAGGACTCAAGTTTACCGTACATAAAAGAATAAAATTAAAGCAAAGAACATAAACAACAAACAAACAACATAAACTACAAAAAGCAGGGAGCAGACTAGAGACTATATGCAGTCCTAAACAGGTGTTTTTTGAGGCGTGATTTAAAAACGTCCAAGGAATCAATATTTCGTATGTCCAGTGGAAGAGAGTTCCAGAGACGGGGAGCTGAGCTGAAAGCTCTTAGCCCCATGGTGCTCATATGGGCCGGGGGAACAGTGAGACTGATGGACCAGGAGGATCTGAGAGTGCGGCATGGTCTGTTAATGTGTAGGAGCTCAGTGAGATATGGAGGGGCGAGGTGATGGATAGCCTTACATGTGTGAAGTAGAAGTTTATAATCAGTGCGAGATTTAACAGGGAGCCAGTGAAGGTGCTGAAGAACATGACTAATGTGATGAAAGGATGGGGTTCTAGATATGACACTAATGTGATGAAAGAATGGGGTTCTAGATATAACACTAATGTGATGAAAGGATGTGGTTCTAGATATGACACTAATGTGATGAAAGAATGGAGTTCTAGATATGACACTAATGTGATGAAAGAATGGAGTTCTAGATATGACACTAATGTGATGAAAGAATGGAGTTCTAGATATGACACTGATGTGATGAACGGATGGGGTTCTAGATATGACACCAATGTGATGAACGGATAGGGTTCTAGATACGACACCGATGCGATGAACGGATGGGGTTCTAGATACGACACTGATGTGATGAACGGATGGGGTTCTAGATATGACACTGATGTGATGAACGGATAGGGTTCTAGATACGACACCGATGTGATGAACGGATGGGGTTCTAGATATGCCACTGATGTGATGAACGGATGGGGTTCTAGATATGACAATAATGTGATAAACGGATAGGGTTCTAGATATGACACTGATGTGATGAACGGATGGGTTCTAGATCTGACAGCAGCATTCTGAACCAGTTGTAGCTTATGGAGGGATTTGAGGGGGAGACCGAACAAAAGAGAATTACAATAGTAATCAATAGAATCAACGATTCTGGAACTCAGTATAAATGGCAGCAAAAGGCATGAACTCATAAACTAAAACAAACATTTAAGATATTTTCACCTAGAGAAATTTGAAATATAATCTATCAATGAGATAAAAGGATAGAAGAAACACCAGAGCATCTTCCGAGAACAAAACCGAAAGTTTATTTTTAACTACAGCCGAAACCGAGCGGAACTTCAGCAGCACACCGGTAAGGCAGAGCAATGGCTCTGCGTTTCTAATGGCAACAAAGTAACAGTGACCGGACAGTTGTTAGCAAGCGCTAACACAACAAAACAACAAAAACAACAAAATAACAGTGCCGATACATACAACTGACAACAGACAGACAGACGGTTAAGGACAACGTCACTCAAAAATGAAAAAAAACGGTTTCCAACGGCCATTCGCTAAGTAGAACTTACTTCCCTACCTACTAAACCATTGAGACTGTGTCTGTTAACCGTGGCAGATATAGAAATAACAGGGCCATATGTTTTAAAAGTCTAATTAAAATTAAATTAAATAATCAACATGAAGTGAGCAGCAATATTAAGCTAAGGCTAGGACTTCTAAACATTAGATTGCTTGCATCAAAAGCTGTGATAGTAAACAAAATAATCTCAGATAACAGACTAAATGCACTCTGTTTAACAGAGACATGGGCTAGAGTAGACGAATATGTAAGTTTTAATGAAGCAGCTCAAAATTAGAAACATATTAAATACTAGTGATGCGGAAAAACTAATCCATGCATTCATATCCTCTCATCTAGATTATTGCAATAGTCTTCTAGCTGGATGTTCTGGTAAATCGATAAACAAACTCCAGCTGGTTCAGAACACAGCAGCGCGAGTTTTAACAAAAACTAAAAAATTTGATCACATTAGTCTTGTACTATCGTCATTACACTGGCTGCCGGTTAGATTCCGTATTGACTATAAAATACTTTTATTAACATATAAAACACTGCATGGCTTAGCTCCAGACTATCTTAGTAAACTTATTGATCATTACAACCCAGCACGTTCACTTCGTTCGCTGGACGCAGGGTTATTAACTGTTCCTAGGATCAAAAAGATCACAGCAGGTGGAAGAGCCTTTTCTTTTAAAGCTCCACAACTGTGGAATAATCTTCCTGCCTTTATTCGGGACTCAGACACAATGTTTAAAACTCAACTAAAGACTTATCTGTTTAGTTTGGCCTTTGAATAATCTGTTACATATTTACCACATCACATATCTTTCTTCTCCGAGGTTCACCTGGGGAGTAACACTGCAGTCGGAGCCTACAATACCAGTATCATCACTCTGACACGGAATGAAAACCTGGTGTTCATCACAAGACATTTACATTGACAATATCAACACCCAGAACTTTCATTCTAGTTACCTTATACTTAGCCTGATTGTGTGATTGGTTTGTGACTTGTGTATTCGTCTGTATAATTTGTTTTTGTGTAATTTGTGTGTTAATGGGCCGCCCAATGGAGGATGGGTTCCCTTTTGAGTCTTGGTCCTCCCAAGGTTTCTTCCTATTCCCCTCCATCTAGGGAGTTTTTCCTTGCCACTGCCGCCTTTGGCTTGCTCATTAGGGATTTGGACCCATAGTATTGTTAACCTTGTAAATCCTGTAAAGCACTTTGTGACAACATGTGTTGTGAAAAGCGCTATACAAATATATTTGATTTGATTTGAATAGTCCAGGCGGGAAGTGACCAGGGAATTAACCAAGATGGCGGTATTGTCAGGAGTGAGAGAGGGACGGAGACGGTTAATGTGATGGAGATAAAAGTATGCAGACCGAGTGGTGTTATTTATATGGGTTTGGAAAGACAGAGTCCTATCAAGGACGACACCCAGACTCTTCACCTGAGGGGAGGGAGGAACAATAGTGTTGTCTATGGAAAAACTTTTTACTTTTGCAAGAACTGATTTAGTACCAATGAGGAGGACCTCTGTTATCACTGCTGAGTCCGAGAAAATTTGAGGAAAACCAAGACTTGACTTCTTGTAAACAATCACAGAGGGAGGGTGGAGTTGGGTTTGGTAGAAACGTACAGCAGGGTGTCGTCCGCATAACAATGAAACTGGACTTTATACTTTTAAAATGTGGCTAGGGTTAGGGTTAGGGTTCAAGTTGAGAAGTGGAAGATTTACATTTGTGGATGAGAGTGGATATATCAGAGATAGTTGGAAGCAGAAAATTAGTAAATGGATGAGCGAGAGGGCACGAAACAGGGGAAAAGGGTAGAGGAAGTGACAGGAGGCAATTGCTGATGAATCAAAACAATTTTAGAACTGAAGAATGACATAAAAAAGTTGCAATGGTCGACAGAGTAGAAATGAGAAGGTAATGAGAATAGGAACAATTGGAAAAGGGTGATATATGACTTTTGTTTCTATAATGAAACAAGCTAATATAAAACAGGGAGAGAACAGTCACACAGCATAAGACACTAACCCTAACCCTAAAACAGTCATACAGAATAAAACACTAACCCTAACCCTACAACACTAAAATAGTATAAAACACTAACCCTAACCCTAGAAGGGTCACAGTTACAGTTGCAGCTTCTCCAGAACCACTGAAACTGTGTGAAGGTAAATCTACCACATGATGACATTTGCTGGAGCTTTTGGGTAAGGTGGTAACACACACACACACACACACACACACACACACACGCACGCAGACATGCAGATATACATGCATACACACACATATGCCCCCACACATGCAACCATGCACCAAAGTGGAAACTTTACCACTGGGCAACTGTCACTCTATTGCATTACTGTTTTTCATCGTCAAGAACACAAGTGTACATCACATACATAAAACAAACGCTCACATGGAAGACACAAAACAAGGGTAGAGTGGAGAGAGAAGGGTGGGGTGTGTGTGTTGCATATAAATATGCCAGAGAGAGAGAGAGAGAGAGAGAGAGAGAGAGAGAGAGAGAGAGAGAGAGAGAGAGAGAGAGAGAGAGAGAGGGTGATCTTAATTCCACCAGCAACTTGGCCTCATCAACCTGTAAATAATATGCATAAGGCTTCTGAGTGTCTGGAATAAGTGGGTTTTTTGTTTGTTTTTTTTACCTTTACAGAAGGATCAGACTCAACCCACTCATAGTCTGACAGAGACTCTAAGAGAGAGATGGAAAGAGAGAATGCTTAGTTATACTGTTCTATACACTCAAACAGATGCAAGTATGTTTGTGCCCAAACACAGAAACTCCTTCCACACTGCATGCACATGCACACACACACACACACACACACACGCAGCTATGGAACCTGCTGGGTTTGTGTCTCTGTGGGACAGGGCTGAGAGAGATGATGGTCCTGAAGTGTAGTTCACGGTGTCCAGTGGAGCGCCGCTGAACACAACCTGAGAGACGAAGACGAGAGTACAGTCAGATGAGGATGTGTGGGGAAACGCACTCTGACATTTTTAGTACAAATTTTAACTTGTATTTTAGTGAATACTCCCCTTCTTAGGGAGAGATGTAGGTGTGGGTGTTCATGGGCATTGAGAGGTAAACTGGGATGATATGATGCGGTCTCTTTACTTTGTCAATCATGTTTGTAAACAAAAAGTGAACAAAGGATGCAGAGGAAGGACCGATTCTCAAATACTGAAGCAGATTCAACTGAAAAAGTTCCCAACTAAAAAGAGCATCCATGAGGAAACACAGAGGGGGACACGCTGGCCTTTTTAGTTTCAGGATATACTTTTGAAGGGAAGGAAAAGTGACCTGAGAAGAGAGGAAGACTCAAGAAAAGAGGAAGGAGGGCAGAGAGAAATACTCGAGAGCCTCTACCTGGATTACCGGCTGCTCTGTTCACAGAACACTAACAAAGATTCAGCAACAAGTGCCATGAGAGCTCCTTATGAAGACAGCTGAGCAGGTGTGGCTCATCTGGCTTATTTGGCCTGTTGGCTCCCTCTGGTGGCCAGTGGTGGTCTGGCTTACACTTGGAAGACTTCACCTCTTACAACACAGTGCCTCTTACAACTCTTTAATACTTCATCTCTATATAATACTGCACCTCTATATAATACTGGACGTCTTTTACAATACCAATCCTCTTTGCCTACTTAAATCAACACTTTAATCATAAATATAAGGGAAAAATCAGTTTACTATACATTTTTCACACCCAATCTTTTTGTATAAGATGTACAGGCCTACTATAAAACCCTAAAACAATTTTTTATTACTTCACTGGTTCACATATCTTCTCTTGTTTGTAATATAGTAAGATATTTTCTTGTCTCAGTACCAGAATTGCTGATCTAGGATCTGTCAGTAAATAATGAAAGGATCTGATCAAGGTGATCTCAAATAAACACTGTAACTGAGTCTTTAAAAATATGGATGATGAATATAAATATGAATAGAGGGCAAGTTCATCAATATCAACACTCAATATCCTCGACACCCTAGAGACGTTCCGAAAACACTCTGTTAACTGACTAAATAAAAACACTCTGTACTCAATGCCCATATAACCAAGCTGAAGCTTTCTTATTTGACAGCATTATGAGTTTTGAATGAAAATATGTTTTTATTTTAGTTTTTATCTGTGCATTCAATGTTGATAGCACCAAAGTCCTCTAAAAGTAATATCTAGGGTCAGAGTTAGGGTTTAAACCACATATGTCAAAGTCAAGGCCCGCGGGCCAGATCCGGCCCGCGAATTGATTATCTATGGCCCCCTGGATGATATTTAATTACTATTAGAACCGGCCCGCAGGCCACAGCCGCCCGATGGTGTTTTGCACGCACAAACACTACATTCCCCACAATGCAACGGTAGCCCGCGAAGTCACTGCAGCGCACACAAGCGGCGAGGGTCCGCGCGGCGAAAATGACGCAATAGCAGTGGCTCTGCCCGTGCGCGAGGGCGTTGCACGCTGTCGATTCGCAAGGTCGTGCACCTCTCGAATTTTGTAACTGCACGCACCAGTTAAACTTAATTAAGTTAGATATTTATACATATAGTCGAAATGATTTGAAATAATTCGCTTTTTTATTCACATTATTTAATGGTTGTTTATTTTCAAAACGCCCAATCTTAACGTCTACACGTTCTCTCATGTTTCGTCCTGGAATTACAAGAGGCTCGTATTTGTTAACGTAATACATTTGTTGTGAAACGAAGTCGTTACAATTACAAGCATTTTCAAGTACTTTAGCCTAAATTCCAGCACTTTTCAAACCTTTATTACTTTATTAATTTAATGTACAGGACATGTTTTCTTTGAAGGAAGTTTGTTTTTATCTGTTTGCTTGTTGAAAAATGTTTTCACTTGAAATTACTGACAGATCCATAAGAAAATATTGCTTTATTCATTTAAGCATTAAATAGTATACACTGTGTTGGGTCTTGGTTCAATAGGCTATGTGCAATCATTTCAATATGTTTTTGTGACGGGCGGTGTGAGCAACTGAAAAGGAAGCGATCACGCCAAGTCTCAGGGAAAATTAAGGATGTTTTAATAGAAAGTGTGCAAACCAAAACCCGTGCAAAAGATCCAAATTAAGGATATAATGACCAGCGGTCAACTGGTACAAAGACAAGACATATATAGGCAAACAAACGACCCTCAGGTGAGACGGATCACGGGCTCCGCCCACTTGAGGGACGCACATGACGTCACCAAACAACAACAACAACAGCCGCTGTGGACGGAGGCGGCTGGTAGGGGGCCGCCTCACCGTGACAGTTTTAATAAACATTGAACCAGTCCGGCCCTCGGCTTGTAGCAAATTTGGTTTTTTGGCCCTCTGTGTATTTGACTATGACATCCCTGGTTTAAACCATGACACTTGCCTATAAAGCCAAAAATGGACCAGCCCCTCCACACATCATGACAATGGCCCGAACTGTACTTCAAGCACTTGAATGAATGAATCAATCAAACCTCAAGTACAGCTTGGCTTGAAATATGTGGTTTCATGTCTCATTGAAAACAAGTATCAAGACTATTTCCTGTCCTGCTCCCAGATGGTGAAAGAAACTTCCACTTGTTGTCTGGACAGCAGAGTCCCTTCAGTCTTCAAATACAGACTGATAACTCATTTAAATGACCATCAATCCTGCACGCATGGTGCACTTATTGTGTGGTACTGTGTGGTATTGTCTAGTATCAGTGATGCCGGTAACGCGTTACTTAGTAACGCGTTACTGTAGTCGGACTACTTTTTTCAGTAACGAGTAGTCTAACGCAACTACTATTTAAAAACTAGTAGTCAGATTAAAGTTACTTATCTAAAACATCGTGCGTTACTATTTCTGCATTTCGGGGGAACGTAGGTTATATTTATTCATTCTTATTTTTTGGCTACACGTTTCTTACGCGGTTACGTCATCTCTGCTCTGCGGCGCCAAAGTCAGATGGAAGGAGAGGTTCGCCTTTCGCAGCTGGAAATACAGGCATTATTTTGATTTTATTTCGGCTAAGGAAGACAACATTAAGGTCCGTTGTACACTCTGTCCTGGCGACAGAGTGCTGTCTACTTTCAAAAACACAACGTCAAACCTGAAAAAAAAAAAAAAAAAACCGGGGCTTGGCGGCGAACGTAAATTGTTACCGGGCGGGGTGTAAAATTGACTAAATTCAGTATTATATCGCGATCGATCGATCGCCGGTGGTTGGCGCCAGATCGAACTAGTAACTCATTGAATCATAGATGTGGATCAGAGGTAAATAAACTGGATTTTTTTTTCGGCGTGAGATATCGGAAGTGTGGCGTAAGCGTGTGAAGACAGTCAAATGCGTGTGTCTCAATGCGTGACAGTTGGCAACCCTGTAAGTGGGCGGAGTTGAACAGAAAGACTGTCTTATTTATTTATTTAAAAAACATGTAAGCCTATTTCAAGAAAAAGTTTACAAATGCCAGTGTCATTTTTGATGTTCCGGTTAAAATACATGTCAATAAAGTGAGTATTGGCAGAACTGGTAGTCATTTTCATGTTATAGGGGCGGGGGATCAGCCTCTGCTGAAAGTAACTAAAAGTAATCTAACTTAGTTACTTTTAAAAGCAAGTAGTCAGTAACTTAACTGAGTTACTTTTTAAAGAAGTAGTCAGTAGTCAGTAGTCGGATTACTGTTTCAAAGTAACTATGGCAACACTGTCTAGTATTGTGTGGTGTCTGTTACTGCACTTGTAGCTGTCTGATATAGCTTAAGCTTATTTTGCATTTATTCTACGTATCAGCACTGATTCTTTTATTTAGCTTTATTCTAGTTCAATACATGACTCTAATCTACTGTACTGCCAAGGATATATTCTGTGAGTAGATGGCAGAGCGCCTTTTTGAAATAGTGTGAGCTATATGCTGTAAATGCAAATATCAACCTTTCTCAATCACAAATACATTACAGAGATACAAAAAGAGAGAAAGAGAGAGGGAGAAGAGTAAGAATGAGGGAGCAAGAGAGAGAGAGAGAGAGAGAGAGAGGAGGGGAGTGGGGGTTGGTGGGGAGAGAAAACATTTCCACAATGCTGAAGGAGATTTCTCCTTTCACTCACCTTGTGACCTGGCTCTACCCAGCCAGTCCTCTGATCTGTGCTCTGATAAGTGCTCTGAAGCTCATAAGGTAAAGGTGGGCGGGAAGGTGGCGCCGACTCCTCCCCCTTAAGCATATGAAATAATTAATTCACCACATGCCACACCGTATAAATTATAATATACATAGTACTACCTAATATCACACTTGCTTAATAAGCTTCAGAACCATAGAACAGACCCCACTAAGAATTGAAATCTACTACAGCCTGGACAGAACTAAGTGCTCTGCAGGAATCTTGGCTCATGCAGACACATCTTCTCCCTGTTGCTGCAGATTAGATGGGAGTTCTGACAAGCTCTAAACAGTCTGTTCTACTATGAACCCTCTACAGCGTTAAGATCTGGGAACTGTGAAGGGAAACCTGCTGTGACATTCCTGTAATTAATCAATACATAGATATACACATACATATAAAACCCCTGTGGCATTGTGTCCTGTCCTGCTGAAAGCATCTTTGTGCCATAGGGTAAACAGCTATGAAGGGAATAACTTGACCAACCATAATGTTTAGGTAAGCCCTACTGTCAAAATGTCCATCCACAGGTATCCGAGGACCCAGGATGTGCCAAGAACAGATTCCCCAGCACCATTCCTCTACCTCCACCAGTTTGAACTGTTGACACCTGACAGGAAGGCTCACTGATTCATACTGCTTACGCCAAATTCTGACCCTCCCATCAGCGTGGGGCAACAAGAATCAGGGTTCATCTGACCAGACGTTTTCCACCAATCAGTGATCCAGTTTTTTTATGATCTTTTGGCCACTGGATGAAACCATGGGAAGACAAAACTTTGGGGAAGACGAGACCTTATTAGTCTGATTAGGAAGCTCAGGAGGAGAGACAACCTACCTACATGTAAACTCGAGACCCGCTTATGAGAACGACGAGGCATTTTGACTGGAATGCACTTTTAATTAGACAGTCGTGAACCACATGAATTAAAGAGGCACCTAACACTCACACTGCACAATGTGAAGCAGAATTAACAGTATCAAGACAACTGAAAACTAGAAAGGTTAAATACATTGGATAAAGGACATAAATCACAATGTTACACAAATGTAAGACTAACAACAGCATGGCAAAAGACAACAGAAAATTACGTACAAACTGTTACGTTAACACATCACGGTTCGACAGAAACTTAAGAAACATGATGGATTATCAACACCCATGTAGCCAAACACTAAACCATTACATACACAGATGCACACCAAACAGACCAGATGGAATAGAATAGTTAGAACTGTACCGGGAAGCTTACTATGAAAACACAGAACTCTGACAGCAAAAAAAACATCAACACAATAATCAGAACTGAGGGAAAAACCCACATATGTGAACAAAACAGAGGCCCACTAAACATTGAGGCACAAACACCCAAATGAAAAGAGGGGTTTAAATTCACACCATGGAGCAATGAAACAAGACACCAGTAGATGACTGAAAACGAGAGGCTAAACAGGGGCGTGGAAATTGAAAGTGGATACAAAGCACAAGGGAAGACAGAAAAAAATCGGAGGAAAACGAGATCACAAATTCGTTCGACGGAGGAGGGTGGGATGACACGTGATATATGTACACGGAGTGACATGTGCTACATGTGCACGGGGTCACATGTGATATATGTACATGGAGTGACATGTGATACATGTACACGGGGTCACATGTGATATATGTACATGGGGTCACATGTGATACATGTACACGGGGTCACATGTGTGGTTGAAAGATGACCATGACGTGATATACGTACACGGGGTCACACGTGATATACGTACACTATACCAAAAGTATTCGCTCACCCATCCAAATTATCTGAATGCTGCTGAAGTGTATAGTGTGAAGAGGTCACCAACTTTCTACAGAGTCAATCACTACAGACATCCAAATTTCATGTTGCCTTTAGATTAACCCAAGAACAGTGCGTAGAGAGCTTCTTTGAAGAATGGCCATAAAATCCCCATAAACACACTCCTAAACCTTGTGGACAGCCTTCCCAGAAGAGTTGAAGCTGTTCTAGCTGCAAAGGGTGGACCAACGTCATATTGAACCATATGGATTAGGAATGAGATGTCACTTAAGCTCATATGTGAGTCAAGGAAGGTGAGCAAATACTTTTGGTAATATAGCGCTTGTGTATATATGCATAAATGCATGGGTACAGTAGATGTGTGATGTGTGTTATAGAGGTTGTAGTCATGATATGGCTGTCACTCCCTAAGGCCTGATTAATCAAACCCCAAACTTACTGAGTATTGGATGTTCTCCATATGATGGACTGGAGAGTTCTGGAGAGGAGGGGAGAGATCTGAGAGAGAGAGAGAGAGAGAGATATAGGGTTAGGGTTGGATCTCTATTAGGTGGATCTAGAGAGAGAGAGAGAGAGAGAGAGAGATATAGGGTTAGGGTTGGATCTCTATTAGGTGGATCTAGAGAGAGAGAGAGAGAGAGAGAGAGAGAGAGATATAGGGTTAGGGTTGGATCTCTATTAGGTGGATCTAGGGTTAGAAACTGTGATGTGTAGGTCACATCTGTGATAGTTAGGTTTAGGTTTTTGCTGGTCAAAGTCAATTTTATATAGCGCTTTAAAACATGAATAGATCCATGAATATTACAGTTCATACTGATAACGGACCTATTGAAAGGTAGAACTCATAGACCCCCCCCCCCCCCCCCCCCCCCCCAACCAACAAAGCTTGCATGCCATCTCCACCCACCCAGCATGGACCTGAAATGGTCTCTATTGGCCTTCAGTCCACATATAATGTCCTCCATCATCCACAACTGCCTCTGTGCCTGGGAACGTTCCTGAGCACAAAGGAAGGAAAGAAAGAAGGAGTGAGAGAGAGAGAGAGAGAGGGAGTGAGAGACAGAGGAAGTGAGAGAAGGAGTACACCTGAACTCTCCCTATGCCATCACTATTACCCCATTACACATATGAACTCTACCTTTAGGCCTACCATAACTGTCACACTATTACACACACATACTATAACATACCTATATCCCTAGTAACTAACACCATAGATATCACCACAGTAGCAGAAAATATTAAATATGAAGCCATTGTGTCATTTTTAAAGATAAAGAGAATGTGATTTAGGTTGATAGCTTAAAAGTGGTGGCAAGTGTCATATCACAACATCCAAGTCTGGTCCTGGCATTATTTGTGTAAACACCTATAGCCTATTAAACACCTAGCCTATTAAACACCTATAGCCTATTAAACACCTAGCCTATTAAACACCTATAGCCTAGCCACCTAGCCTATTAAACACCTATAGCCTATTAACCACCTAGCCTATTAAACACCTATAGCCTATTAAACACCTATAGCCTATTAAACACATAAGCCTATTAAACACCTAGCCTATTAAACACCTATAGCCTATTAAACACCTAGCCTATTAAACACCTATAGCCTAGCCACCTAGCCTATTAAACACCTATAGCCTATTAACCACCTAGCCTATTAAACACCTATAGCCTATTAAACACCTATAGCCTATTAAACACATAAGCCTATTAAACACCTAGCCTATTAAACACCTAGCCTATTAAAGCCTATCATATCACAACATCCAATTATAACAAATTGACGATAGCTAGATTTTGTAAACTGGAGATGTGAAAATCCTGGATACGCATCATGGTACGCATCATAATGGTGAGTGAGTTCTAGCATGACATCATGATCTGATGACACAATAATGCAGATGAAATAACTATTATCAAACTTATAAACTTATAGAAATAATATTAAAACTAAAACTTAATAACTTTACTATTACATATACTACTACTACTGTTACTACTATTACTAATACATATTCTACTACTACTACTTCTATTACAATTACTACTACTACTATATATACTACTACTACTACTACTACTATTACTACTATGACTAGATATCATTATGTAATACTGTAAATATAGTAATCATTCCAATGTGTCATACTGTAAACACAGTCATGTCATTATGTAATATTTTTGCAGTGATTATGCCACAATGTAATATTTTAAGAACAGTGATGTCATGATGTCAGTAATGTCATGATGTGATATTGGCAGTCATGGTCCTGTGGTAGGGAACTGGTCTTGTGACCGGAGGGTCGTGGGTTTGATTCCCAGACCTGAGGCCATGACTGAGGTGCCCTTGAGCAAGGCACCTAACCCCAACTGCTCCCCGGGCGCTAGGCTAGGGCTGCCCACCGCTCTGGGCACATGTGCACCACAGACCCCTAGTAATCACTAGTCATATTATTTATAGGGATTATGTCATGATGTTATACTGTAAATTATGCCACAATTTGTTACCTGTGGAAGTCCAAAATGACAAATGTGCTGAAGATGAGAGCGGAACACACACAACTCACTCTCCATCCTCTCGTAGTCCACCCACACTCTCTCCATCTCCTGAGGACAGAGGACAGGAGGACAGAGCAATATGACAAATGTCTCTCATACACAAATCCATGTGTATTGTTGTATGTTCACAGGAGCTGACTGACAACGTATGTGCTCACACTCTTTACTCAAACAGCTATACCAGTGAGACACACCACGCATGACTGTACTAATGACACACACACAACTGTACCAATTACACACCTATGACTGTACTAATGACACACACACAACTGTACTAATTACACACCTATGACTGTACTAATGACACACACACAACTGTACCAATTACACACCTATGACTGTACTAATGACACACACACAACTGTACTAATTACACACAAGACTGTACTAATGACCCACCTATGACTGTACTAATTATACACACGGCTGTACTAATGACACACACACGACTGTACTAACACATCTATGACTGTATTAATTATATATATGACTGTACTAATGACCCACCTATGACTGTACTAATTACACACATGACTGTACTAATTACACCTATCACTTTACTAATTATACACACGACTGTACTAATGACACACACACAACTGTACTAATGACACACCTTTTCCTCCATACATACACACACACACTCACCCAACCACTTATCCCTGACAATGTGAAGGCACCTGCACTACACATTACTTCACTGTGACAGGGACTCCCTTTGCACATATACTGCGTATTGCACACGGCACCATTTGCACAAACCAAACCTTCCTCTTACACTTCTCTGTCTAGTGTCTGTTTTGCACTCTGTATACTGTACTGTCTGTATTGTGTTGTACCGTCTGTCTGTTGCACTTGTGTTCTGTCTGCACTGTGTTTTATGTGCACTATGGTCCTGGAGGAATGTTGTTTCATTTCACTGTGTACTCCATATGTAGTTGAAATGACAATAAAACCTCTTGACTTGACTTGACCTATGACTGTACTAATTATACACTTGACTGTACTAATAACACACCTATGACTGTACTAATTGCACACATGACTGTACTAA